>NW_023458946.1:74185-80961 GCF_013731165.1 Rhagoletis pomonella
TATACATGAGTTTGTAAAAGGGGGCGTGGCACATCCCATAGGCGTGGAATTTTTTATCAGCTATAACTTCGAAATCATAAGTCACATGAACTTTTAATTTGGGATGCAGACATATCTGTGGTGGGCGCATATTATAAGATATATATAAATGAGTTTGTAAAAGAGGGCGTGGCATATCCCGTAGGCGTGGAATATTTATCAGCTATAACTTCGGAACCATAAGCCCCGTTAACTTGAAATTTGGTATGCAGGCACAGCTACGGTAGGTTCTTATAGTAAGGTGTATATGAATGAGTTTATAAAATAGGGCGTGGCACATCCCATAGGCGTGGAATATTTATCAGCTATAACTTCGGAACCATAAGCCCCATGAACTTGAAATTTGGTATGCAGACTCAGTTACGGTTGGTGCTTATAGTAAGGTGTATATGAATGAGTTTATAAAATGGGGCGTGGCACATCCCGTAGGCGTGGTATTTTTTATCAGCTATAACTTCGAATTCATAAGTCACATTCACACATTTAACATAGTTCACGCACTGCACAGATAGTTTTTGGCTAAGCTTGTATGACAATGTTTTCCAGCATTGCCTTTCATCCATATGTACAAACAGAGTCGCGCATTTCGTGCATTGTCGCGAGAGACGAATTTGTGTTGCATGTTGATGGCATTTCTCATTCGCAGCTGTTCAAGTTGTACGCTTACATTGCTGTAATTCATAACAAACAGTGTCACATGCATAGGTCGCTTGTTGCTTATGTAAAACCAAGCCACTGGTGCACCAGTCTAGTAAGTATATATACATGAGTTTGTACAAGGGGGGCGTGGCACATCCCATAGGCGTGGCACTTTTATCAGCTATAACTTCGAAATCATAAGTCACATGAACTTTGAATTTGGGATGCAGACATATCTATGGTGTGCGCATATACTAAAAGATATATAAATGAGTTTGTAAAAGAGGGCGTGGCATATCCCATATGCGTGGAATATTTATCAGCTATAACTTCGGAACCATAAGCTCCGTGAACTTGAAATGTGGTTGGTAGAAGCGTCGCCTGGGTATGTTCCCAGGAACCGATTAGTGCTGAAAGCACTATTTTGATACTGAAATGTGGTATGCAGGCACAGCTACGGTAGGTGCTTATAATAAGGTATATATAAATGAGTTTGTAGAGGGGGCGTCGCACATCCCATAGGCGTGGAATATTTATCAGCTATAACTTCGAAACCATAAGCCACATGAACTTGAAATTTGGTATACAGGCATATCTACGGAAGGTGCTTATAGGAAGGTATATATGAAAGAGTTTGTAAAAGGAGGCGTGGCCCGCCATATCCCGTAGTAGTGGAATTTTTTATCAGCTATAAATTCGAAAGCATAGTCACATGAACTTTAAATTTGGTACATATGCAGGCTTAGCTATGGTCGGCTGTAAATAAATGAGTTTGTAAAAGGGGGCGCGGCACATCCCATAGACGTGGAATTTTTTACCAGCTATAACTTCGGAACCATAAGCCCCACGAGCTTGAAATTTGGTACATAAATGAGTTTGTAAAAGGGGGCGTGGCATATCCCATAGGCGTGGAATTTTTTACCAGCTATAACTTCGGAACCATAAGCCCCACGAGCTTGAAATTTTGAATTCAGGTATAGATATGGTAGGCGCTTACAAAAAGATATATATAAGTGAGCTTTTAAAAGGAGGCGTGGCACATCCCATAGGCGTGGAAGTTTTTATCAGCTATAACCTTAAAATCATAAGTCACGTGAAATTGAAATTTCGTATGCAGACATATCTTTGGTAGGTTTTTATAGCATGATATATATTAATGGGTTTATAAAAGGGAATGTGTCACATCACATAGGCGTGGAATTTTTATCCAGCCATAAAGTGAGAACCATAAGTCACATGAAGGGAGGTGTTTAGAATAAAGTATATATAAATGTGTTTGTAAAAGGGGGATAAATATGTATTCAACTATTAGACAACTCGGATATTTAAAACTGGAAATATTAAATCATTTTATTGATCCCGCGATGCTGCTAAACGAAACATGTGCATGTATAACGAATAAATCTTTTTCTGAAATAAGCATTCTACAGGAAAAATGCAGCTATACTAAAGGCCGGTTACTCAATGTTTGGTTAACACTAATCTCCGGTTAAACATAGTTATCGACGTCACCGACTCCCTGTTGTATGCATGGAGTCGAAGAGGTCGACAACGATGTTTAACCGCAGATTAGTATTAACCAGACATTGAGTAACCGGCCCTAAAACAGCTAAGCGAATAGGAAACTAAACGGAATGTACCATAACGGACTAATTTTAATTTAAAAATTCTATCGTTACCTTAATCCAGCTAATATTAATAATGGAACAAGATTTTTAGTACAGAAAGTGGTGATCAATATATATTAGTTAAAGTACGATAAATCTTAAAGTATGGCTTATAAGGATGCCATAATTTAGAAAGAAAAGAAAATAGTTTTTCTGCTCTAATTTATGCTGATCTGAATATTTGTATTACTGTTTCATATTTCGATTTAATTACGCCGAACGACGTCGGGTGCTCTTCTAGTATATGTATTAGAGTCCAGCGCAAGTGTATTTGCTGCATTTCGTTCAATAAGTACTCCTTGCATTGTACTCTACTCCCAACACATTGTTACTCTTTTTCCCCATACATACCCTATTTGGCGTTGAGAGAGTAAATACTTGACGTACTTGCTATTACTCCACCAAAGTAGGTACTCTACTTTCTCTCATCGCGTACGAGAGATATTTGCTGCTGCCAAAAGGGAGTAGCAAATCTACTCTCTGTATACTTGTAGTACGGTAAGTACTTGCGTATTAAATTTCATTTCTGGTTGTTAGCCTACTAGTTGATATCGTTTGCAGCGCTGGTCAGTGAAATTGAAAGAGTAAAAATAGAATATGGAAATTGACGATGTAAGGAAATGTTTACGGCCTTATTTATAAAAAATAACGTAGATTTAGACAGTTGTTTAATGTGACATTTTCATAAAACTTTTGTATTCAAGCAGCTTTTTAAATCTATGTATGTACTTATGTTTTTATGAAAGTATTATTTCTCGTTTCTAATTTTCTATAAAACTATTTGCAGTCATTAACCAACAAATAAGTTGTCAAAAACAATAACTTAAGCAATGCTGCTATACGAAATAAAATTATTAGTGGCAAATCAAAATTTTGAAAAGTGCCGATTTTCACATTCGATAGTTGGACATGGTAGCGACGAGATGTACGACCATTTTTTTTCTTAAGAGCTGCATACTGATTTAAGAAATTTTTTATAGAAGCAAATTTATTTTCCATTTATTGTGCGTAATTTTATATGAATTTTTAGTTTTTCTTGAGAGCCTTTACAAATAAAAAAAATTTCGGAATATGTACATACATACGGAGCCATATAACTTGATTTCAAGAGAAACGAATTTTCATTTGGCACGTTCAGAAGGCGCAACAGCTCAGTAACTGGTGCGATTGCACCTTCTGAACGCGTTGTTGCGTACTTCTGATCCACTGAATAGTTGCGTGTTAGATGATCGTAATATTTTTTTGATCATTTGAGACATGTTGGTGTGTACCTTTGAGAGTTGAATTTGACAGTTAATGTATGAAGTCGTTCAAAAGACGCATAACGATCACTGATTTTTGTTTAGCAACGGTTGCACTCAACTGCTGCGCCTTCTGAACCTACCCATTGATATCTTTTTTTTTTGATAACACTGCGACAGCTCAAATTGGTATTGAGTAAAACCAAATGCAAAATAGAGTTTTTGAATTTCATTGAGTTTTTTTTAATAAATACTAAAATTAGAGGTGTATGAATGGCGAAAGAAAAACTTTATCCGATTTTTTTAAATCGAAACTACATTTTTACATATGTACATGCATACATAAATATATTTAATACTAGCAGACCCGGCGAACTTCGTCCCGCCCAAAATTTTTATATATTTTATTGAAACTTTTTGGTCCAACATTTTCACCAACAATTCACGTTTACGATTTTCATTGGCACATTTGTCTGCTAAGATTAAGGTTTGGTGGTCATTTGCCGCTTTAAATAACCTAAGGAAAGTGTTATATCCGTGAAGGAGTTCTTGAGATTCCCCAGTTGTGCGACATTTCATAGCACGGTTATTCGCGAAGCGAAATAAGTTTTTTCCTCTTCACTCCTTGGCGGCAACAATGATCCGGTTCTATAGTAAATGTCCTAGAAGCTTTGCAGTATAGTAGGTGGCAATTTCAAAATGAGTGCGAATCATTGTTCTACAGAAATGCAATATACATATACTTATTTTAGACGAAATACCTTAAAAGTTTGAACGTATAATAATATTGGAAAATCACATCCATTGGGCCAATTGCAACGCAGGAGCGTTCGATATACTCAATGGTGCAACAAGTCTATTTAAACTGACCTTCACGGCCCCTTTTCTCACTTGGCTATTTTTAGTAATAGCTCGACTTCAGCACCACTTGGCAGCACGTTTTTGCAATAGTATTGCATACATATTTAAAACATTAGCCAAATCGGATCATAAATAAGACTTTTAGTAATAACTCTACTACAGCGCCAACTGTCGGATTATATTGTGAAACTAAACCATCCAGAGACCCACTCAAATACACAAAAAGTTTCGTTAAAATCCGTACAACCATTTAGGACGATTTCACTCACAAACAAACCTACAGAAGAATAAAAAAATTCATTCAACGATAGCTAAAGGTCGGTACGTTTGTAGGCCTCACACCCCTTTTCAAATAGCCCAAATTTTCTTCATGTGTATGGGCTTGATTTCAACTATACACATATCTCGATACGAAGTTCCAGTACTGTACCATGAATACTTTCAGAGATATGCAGTATAAAAATTAGATTTATATGGGAGGTGCCACGCCCCCCTCTCCAACAGCTGCCCTCTTTCTTCATGAGTATGCGATTGATTTCGTATATCTCCATACCAAGTTCCAGAACTCTACCAAGAACACTTCCAAAGATAGGCAGTAGGAAAAATTCGGTTTTTATGGGAGAGGCCACGCCCCCTTTTCCAATAGTTCCAACTTTCTCCAAAAGTATGCGATTTATATCGTACATCTCCATACAAAACTAAACAGTAAGAAAAATTCGGTTTGTATGGGAGATGTCACACCCCTTTTTACAATAGCTAAAATTTTTCTCCAAGGGTATGCGATTGATTTAGTATATCTCCATACCAATTTCCAAAACTCTACCATGCACACTTTCAGAGATATGTAGCATGAGAAATTCGGTTTGTATGGGAAGTCCCACGCCCCCTTTACATATAGATTTTTTTAGCCTAAAACCATCCTTGGGACACGTGCGGCAGGTGGAAGTGTCAAAAAAATCGGTTCAGCCGCTCTCGAGCCTTGCGAAAACTAAAAAACGGCTATAAAAATATATATTAGTTGAGATACATATATTAAATAATAAGAATAATATTATATATTATAATTATATTTTGACAGTATCCGTTGTTTCTGTTTGGCGCAAAAACAATCTTGCCTAGTGCCGAATTCGCACCTTGATATGGTCGTTACTTAAAGCTATTTATATTCGAAATTGCATGAAAATTGGAAAACAGGAATCTATAAGCTTATCCAGGCAAAAAGCTACCTACGTACCTAATTTTAAGCATATCGGACCATAAATACGATTACTTCGAACAGATCGGTCCCTGGTCCACTTCTCGGACAAAATGGATCATATATGCTAATATATACTAAAAAGCTACCTACGTACCGAATTTTAAGCAAATCGGACCGTAAATACGATTTTTTCGAATAGATCAGTCCCTGGTCCACTTTTCGGAAAAATGGACCATATATCCTAATATATGCTAAAAAACTACTTACGTACCGAATTTTAAGCAAATCGGACCATAAATGCGATTTTTTGGAATAGATCGGTACCTGGTCCACTTCTCGGAAAAAATTGATCATATATGCTAATACATGCTAAAGAGCTACCTGCGCACCGAATTTTAAGCAAATCGGACCGTAAATTCGATTTTTTCGAATAGATCGGTCCCTGGACTACTTCCCGGAAAAAATGGGTCATATAAGTTAATACGGGGCTAACACACATACCTGTGTGAATGTGCTGACGCCGCACCTCCCCAAACACGCGCATAACCAGTGCGGGTAATTGAACTCGCATGCACAAATAATCGAACATACGTTAGCATAATTGAATCTATGGGAAGCGCAGCGTCAGCAGTTAATTCAGCCGGTTAGACAGTAAGTCATAGTATTAAGAAATATGTTGTATTCATTCCATTTTGGACAGCGGGAGCAGATGGTAAATACACTTGTACAAAACTAATTATTGTCTTTTATTTTAGGAAGGACAACTCGGGGCCGCCGTGCGGCCCCCAACTTTAACTTTTTCGGGCTCACGGATGTGAGCTCGATGACTGTCGCCCGAGCAGGGACCCACTGAAAGTGTGGGTCTCTGAGGAAGGGCCTCCTTAATTGTGGGGTCTAAGGAAATGGATCCTCTTAACTGCTGGAGTCCTTTTCAAGTGGTCGCGACAAGTGATGAACAGTGTTGTGATAAGTGGAAGTGTTGAATGTGAAGGTGCTTATAAAATTTAAGGCTTGTACATCCACATAACAAAATATTTTGAAACCGTTGACTACCTTTGGGTATCCACCGGTTTATAACATTAGCTTAACTCTGCGATCCCCAACTCCAGGGGCACTCCAGTGTATAAAAAC
>NW_023458946.1:81061-84425 GCF_013731165.1 Rhagoletis pomonella
TATTTGATTTTTATTCACTTCTTTGGTTTGACCCCTTCTAGGAAGGGTAGCTTTTATGCCCTGGAGTGCCCCTGGAGTTGGGGATCGCAGAGCTAAGCTAATGTTATAAACCGGTGGATACCCAAAGGTAGTCAACGGTTTCAAAATATTTTGTTATGTGGATGTACAAGCCTTAAATTTTATAAACACCTTCACATTCAACACTTCCACTTATCACAACACTGTTCATCACTTGTCACGACCACTTGAAAAGGACTCCAGCAGTTAAGAGGATCCTTTTCCTTAGACCCCACAATTAAGGAGGCCCTTTCTCAGAGACCCACACTTTCAGTGGGTCCCTGCTCGGGCGCCAGTCATCGAGCTCACATCCGTGAGCCCGAAAAAGTTAAAGTTGGGGCCGCACGGCGGCCCCGAGTTGTCCTTCCTAAAATAAAAGACAATAATTAGTTTTGTACAAGTGTATTTACCATCTGCTCCCGCTGTCCAAAATGGAATGAATACAACATATTTCTTAATACTATGACTTACTGTCTAACTGGCTGAATTTACTGCTGACGCTACGCTTCCCATAGATTCAATTATGCTAACGTATGTTCGATTATTTTTGCATGCGAGTTCAATTACCCGCACTGGTTATGTGCGTGTTTGGGGAGGTGCGGCGTCAGCACATTCACACAGGTATGTGTGTTAGCCCCCGTATTAACTACCCCCCCTTTAAACATCTGCGTCCGCTGATGAGGTAGTTCCTGGCGTAGATCTTTGTAGTGGGCGTTTGGCTGATCTTGTTTGATTGAGCGATTGAGCCTGGGGAAGTAGATAGTTGTAGTAATCTTCCTCAAAATTACGTAGCATATTGATGCAAGGATCGTCAAAGCAACGGTGTCGATAATCAGCGAAAAGTGAAAGGTTTCGCCCAATTTTCGTAGGTGTCGGATGTTTTATTTACGCTAAGCTCGTGGATGTAGTCCAAATTCAGCTTCAGGCCATTACTTGTCACGTTTGTTAATGCAGGTGGCAAAGCCTATACCATCCTTGTCGACCTGCTGGTAAACGTTTGGTTTCCCACTACGATGGTTTCGTTGTTGAGCAAAACGACATATGTTCCATTCAGGACGTTTTCGTAGTTTTTTCCCTGGATTTTACCCCAAAAGTTCGTTAGGAATAGTGATGTCTCGTCCATCATTTCTATGATTACGCTGCTGGATGGTTCGAAGTGACATTTCGCATTTCCGCCTTTTAACAATCTCGCTACGCATCCGTCTTCGGGTAGTCTAGCCAACGATTTGGGTGCGCAAATTGAGTAATTGCCAATGGACGAGCAATCATTTTTAATACCGAACGTTTCGTCCTGATTTATCAACATTTTCTCATAGTCGAGTACCACGTGTTGTCCATTTATAATAGCAGCTCGTGTCATTAAGAGTCGATAGCTGTCCGGCTTCACCTTTGGCATGGAAAGAACATACAGAAGAAGTGTTCCGTTCGAGTATACGGATGCCGATCCGTGTTCTATAGCCTCGATTGAGTTTTGGTATGGTAAGGACTCTTCTTCGAGTATAAGTCTATGGATTTCCTCTCGATCAAGCAGGTTCGTGTTCACGATGCCCGTTTTTGCCATTTGGCACGCTTGCACCACCTCCGATACTTGTTCTTTAAGGATGAGAACCTTACTTAGGTCCAGAAGTTCAAGGTTCTCTTCTTTAACACTCTTGCTGATTGCATTAATGTGAACCATCATTTGATTTGCTTTCTCAATTGCTTCACGGGTTCCGTTAAAGAGCTTGTCATTGACGCGATATTGGTGGTTGTTGTTGGTCACCACCTCGTATAGGCTTCGAAGGATATAGTCCCAATCCGCAGCATCCGGAGAGCCAGCAATCCATTTCCATGCCGAACCGATCCAGTCAATAGAACGTGTCTTTCTCAATTTGGTCATCTGAAGTTCTTCAAGACGTAGCTCAGTCTGGTTCAGGTGGAATTGTAAAACTGTCCTCACTGCTTCGTTTTCGATCTCATACCGTGTTGTCTCTCTTAGTTTTTCCAACGCTATGTTAAAGTAGTTAAGGTCAATCACGTGGACGAGACTAAAGTGTCCATTCAAGATCCAGCCATGCCCATGATCAATAGTCACCATAGGGGAGTCGTAGCTGTATATGTTGAGGCCGCAAACGCCGGATATGAAGAGTAAACTGTCTTTCGATAATTTTATGAGAAAAAAAAAAAAAATAAATTGAATTATTGTGGCCTTTTTAGATATCCACACCGCAAGTTTTATGAATTTTACATTTCTTGTTACCTTACTTCGGGGACGGTGAGAAAAAAAAAAACTGTGCTTTGCCTGAGATTAGTCTAGGTTCTTTCCAAATAATTTCCTCTTAAATAGCCGTTAGTATGTGTTTTTCTTATCCGGTACCTGTTAGTGCTTTTGTTTAAACATTCTTTACTTAATTAATTGTTAGTGTTTCGCTTATCCGTTATGTATTAGTATTCTGTTGTTTTTTTTTTGGTTTAAATTTTTTATGTTTTCCATTATACTATTACACTATACTATTATCTATCTAATTACTTAATTACTTTATTTCCCGTCCCCGCGATTATAAGATTATGAATTTAGTATTGACAAGACCACAGAATCCAAAAGTTCTGCAATAATCTTTAACTGAAATCAAGGTTTGCTAAATTTTTTGCAAATAAAACAAAAATTTGTGGTCCGCTTTGATTTCTGTGGACTTATCAAGTCTTGCGGTAGAAGAGTTGCCTTTTTGCTATAGTATATGCCTCTTTTATTTAGCATTTCCTGCTATTTTGTAGTGTACTATAGAAGCGTTTTTCACATAGTATTTTTTATTTTTGTTTTTTTTTTTTTGCTTGTGGGCTGTAGACGCCTAACTAGCATTTATTGCTGTTTTTTGGTGGGCTACAGATGCCTCTTTTATATAGCATTTTCTGCTGTTTTTTATTGGGCTGTAGATGCCACTTTTACAAATGTTTCTGTTTACTTGTGGCGTTTTTAACTTTTCCCTCGGTGTGCATCTGATCGTGTTTAAATTTTTTATTTCCTATATTTTTTTTTATTTTTATTTTTTTATTTTTTTTATTTTTTTATTTTTATTATTATTGTTATTATTGAGCCCTAGCTTTTATATGTACCTTGTGAATTTTCCTACCAGTGTCCGTCTCTATAGTTACTCGGTTGTCCTTGCGAACCCTTTCCTTTTTATTGAGTGGTTTTTGTTTACTCTTAATCTGTTTGTCCCTTACATAGACATCGTCTCCTACCATAAACTTTTTTATGCCTTTTCTTCTCCTATTTAGTCGAAGGTTTCGCGATTCTTGATTTTTTCTAATTCGATCTTTAATTTCC
>NW_023458946.1:84525-88309 GCF_013731165.1 Rhagoletis pomonella
CACCACCAACCGGCATTTCGTAACCGATGAGTTGCGCGTGTAGGCCATCATTGCTTATGCTGCACTTCTCACGCATTATTGGGCGTATTGTGTTACCGATCGCTTGCGCGTGTGCTAAGTCAGCGAAAGTGATATTTGGGGCAATGAAGACGTCACATGCACGGCAACGTGAGTAAAGGGTGCGCCATTGGTTAGTATTGGGATTACAGGTGTGATAACTCACATAATTGCCTACATTATTTCTCCACGAACTGTACATACATATTTGTTTTTTTTAACATAAGAATTAACTTTAACGTTAACATTGACACGTATGTATATGTATACATAACCTTTGCTTTGCACAGCGCACGTACGAATTAACAGCAGAGAGCACTCTCATTTGCGATTTGCAGGTGAGCAGCGCTGTTATGTGGGCATGTATGTTAGATTCTATAGGATTTTTAAAGTCCTGCAATTTCATTTTAGGAAGTATTTAAACTTTTTTTTTTGCCTAAGACAATGAGAAGCCCATCCAGAACCTATAACTAAGATTTCAAAAAAATCAGTACAGCCGATCTCGAGCTTTGCGAACAGAAAAAAACGGCTTTATATATTAGTGTAGATAAGAATTTCCATGCCTATTGGATGTCCACGTCCGATTTTACAAACTAATTTATATATACTTTACTATAAGCACCTACATATAGATATATCCGCATACCAAATTTCAAGTTCATGTGACTTATGGTGTCGAGGTTGGGGCTAATAAAAATTCCAAGCCCATGGGACGTGCCACGCCCCCTTTTACAAACTCAAGTCCGTGGGGCTTATGGTTGCGAAGTTATAGCTAATAAAAAACTTCACGCCTATGGGAGGTGCCACGCTTTCTTGTCGAATCCCGATTTCTTTCTGCCTATTATAGGCCCAGGTGTCAGGGCAATACTGTGTCCAAATTTCGTTCGATTCTGTCCGTCCGTTTAGGCCGCATCCTGGCACATACATACATACATACTTCCACAAATATCCTTCTCTTAGCATAAAATAATTTTTGGGGATATTTCGGCCACAGGGCCACCTATCGTGTAAGCTTTAGGTCCAAATATTTCTTTTCAACTGGCTAAATTGTATTCTAAATATGAGCCAGATCGGCAGGAAAATGCAGTTTTTAGGAATATTCCGATCCTAGCGCCACCTAGCGAGTGCACTTTTTGTAAGAATATTTCTTTTCTAGGTTCTGACACATGTTCCAAATATGAACCAAATCGGGCTAGCCGTTTAGGAGTTTAGTGACACTTAATGTACAGAAAACTCTATGGAATTGTGAATATGCGACGTCTCAGCTTTCTTAGTTTTTTGGCAACAACAACAAAAAGTTTTGAATTTTTTTATCGAAAAACCTTTCACACAGAAGATCCAAAAAGTGCTTTTTACAGAATTGTGATCGGTTCAGCGGTTTGGTCAGGCACCGCCGTCATATGGAAACCATTTCATTTTTATATATATAGATATAGATATAATTTTCCGACGAATTAATAACTTTCTCCGTTTTATGAAGTCGGTTAAAAAAAGATTAAATGTGAGAAATGATAAAAACATAGCAACTTGGTACGAACAGTAGATACCAACTGTAGCAACTAGCAAGTAGGTAGCAACTGTATTCGTCTCATTCTCTGCACTGCACACATGTGTTTTCTTAAGAAGTTTCACTTCTATCACGCATACGGTGCTGCACTCGCCTTTTTATACCCGAGCGCACTTGTGCACAAGGGTATATTAACTTTGTTCATATAACGGTTGTTTGTAACATCCAAAACGAATCGAGATAGATATAGACACATGTATACATACATGTTCAGAATGAATAGAGAAGTCGATTAAGTCATGTCTGTCTGTCCGTCCATCCGTCCGTGTAAACGATAACTCGAGATATATAAACGAAATTTGGTATATATGTAGGTTTCCCGCTGGAATGCAATAAGGCCCACGGAAATAACGCCCATGGGCTTTATATCCCAAAAAAAGAGAAACCTCCCACTTATGATGAAATGCTGCATCTCAGTCTGTAAGAAATCTGTTGAAAATCTTCCCTGCAAGAAGTGTACTGGTAAAATGACTCGTAATATTGCCCGGACCGATGACTGAAAGTTTCAGTATTTTTCCCATCACACTTTCAAAGGCTCGGGGTACTTTTGTGACCGTTTATTTTCTTATATTCCCATATGTGTGATTTTACATCTCGCTCTTTCTCATACCTTATGCGCTTACCTAAACGTATATCTGCATTGCTTACACTGTCACAGCTACTCTGGCTATTACTAGTCAAATGACAAAAGTTTTTTTAAACGATTTTACTACTTTAATGACTATAATTTACAAGTACAATGGCCTTCATTTTACTGGCATACCGACCGTCATTTTACTTGTAGTTTGATAGCCATTTTACTAGTAGTTGGGCCGCAGTTTTACCTGTACAATGCCAAAACTTCGCGACACCCGTTTTTTACTTGCTGAACAAATAAAAATAGTTCAATTATGTATAAAAATTGTTTATTTAAATTAAATTAAAATTAATTTTTGATTTTGATACAACAGTAAAGTACATACATATATTTTAAAAATATTGTTTTCTTATATATTTTAAATATTAACCTTTTTTATTAATTTCAAACCGATATTGAACTAAAGTAATAATTAAATATTTTTTTTATACAAGCATTTTTTAATATTATTTTAATCATTGTTATTTTCGTTAGTGCTATGATTTTTGTTTATATTAATCTTATAAAACTTAATAACATTTATTAATATTATTTTTATTACTAAATGCATTTAATTATTTTGTATTACTATTGTATATTTATTAATATAACTTATTAATTTTTTCATATTTCATTATTATTTTTATCATTATTACTAGTTTTGTTATATTATAATTTTTTACCATTATTTTTTTATATATGTACGTACATATATATATGCATATATATAACATATATTTATATATATTAATTTTGAAAGTGGCAGTAATTTCATGCTGGTTGACTTCAGTGATAAAGTAGTATCTGAATTCATCGGTAAATCGTTCTACCGTTATATATGAATATATTTTTTTATATAACAGTTTTTTAATATTTTGATCAATACTATTACTTTTATTAATATGTATAATTATTTTTATCAATATTATTATTTTCGTTAAAGCTATGAATTTTATTAATATTTTTTATCAATTTTGTTACATTTATTACTATTGTTATTTTACCATTATTATTATATACATTTATTGGTTCACTTTATCTTTGTTGTTATAATTTTTATACAGATTGTTGTGCATCTATTTTTTTATTAATATTATCCTTGCATTTTTTTTAATTTTTGTAATTATTATATTATTTATGTATTTATTATAAATATTAAAGTTTTCATTCATATTACTAATACTATTGTTTATTACTTATATCAATATCATATGTAATAAACTCTATTTAAATTTGGGATATAGTATAATTAAGATTTACATGTTTATAAAACTTTTTATTATAAGATTTACTTATATTTATTTATAAGATTTACATATTTATAAAACTCTTAAATACTTATACATTAATTAGTAATACTTAAATGTTTAATTTGGAAATTGTTGCCTTGTTGCTTTTTGTCTAAATATCTCCTTTGTTTAAATCGGTTGTGGCTCTGTTCGACGAATTTTTTTATTTCCCTTTCGAAATCGATTCGCCCTTTGATTATAAAAGTATCTATAAAAGATAAAAATTAGATTTCGTACACATGTATGTATATACAT
>NW_023458947.1:0-5219 GCF_013731165.1 Rhagoletis pomonella
CTTTGTTCGTTATCACCTACGTAACCGAAATCCATTTTCACTAAAATCGTATCAGCTTATTTTTGCGAAATATTTACTTTCAAGAATTGCAAAATTATAAAAATTTCAGAACAAACTTTTGCTCTCATATTTTTTTTTCAATTCGTGGGATATAATTAAGATAACAGCTATAAGTAACTATCTGAACAGCCCTTGGCTCGTTACCACATAATTCTTTTGCAGAAAAATCGTTAATTACCGAAGTCATGAAGAAAACTGAAAATATGTATATGCACCATGTGGAAGAAAAATACTGTTGGGAAAAAAGTAAGTCGAATTTGTTAAACCTGCAATAAAATGAATAAAACAAAATAAGTAAAGCTTTCGTTAAAACTACTAAAAGCCAAATAGTGAAAGGGAAGCTCTAATGAAAGCTTAACTTATGATAATTTATTCATTTTGGTGCAGTTTTAACAAAATTTTCTTGCTAAAAAATCTTTTGTTACACTATTTTACTTTATTCTTTTGATTATATACGAATTAAAAAAAATATGAGAATAAAAGTTTGTTCTGAAATGTTTATAATTTTGCAATTCTTGAATGTCAACATTTCGCAAAAATAAGCTGATACGATTTTAGTGAAAATGGATTTCGGTTACGTAGGTGATAACGAACAAAGTTGCATTTTCAATTTTCGTCGTACGTTTTAGTGAACTTTTAACTAATTCAGGAACAGTGTGTTATATCGCGTTTGCTATTTAGTCGGCTATACTTTTATAAAGAAATAATAAATATTAAATAAACTAAAGAAAAATAGCCAAAACTTACTAAAATGTCGCGTATCAGTTTTTATTTTGTTCGCTGTATTCCAGCAGCTGAAGGAACGTATGCTAAAGATTTCAGGCATGTGCTCACGATTTAAAAAAAAATAAAAAATTTCCCAAAAAAATCGAAGTTTGGGAGAATTGCCCATATAACGCAAATGCTCTGGAAAAATCTTGTAATTTTTAATTATAGCGGTCTGATAAATTAAAATTGATTCGTGAAACAGGGCATAACATTTTGTAAATAGGCAATTTTGATTACATATTTTGTGGTCCAAGAAACATTTGGCAAGATTTGTTCTTATTCCTAGAAACTTAACGTTCTCCCGAACCCTTTAAACTGCATTGCATATTAATATGGTAAACCAACTATCTGGAGGTACTGTACAGAAAAAATTAACAAAGTATCATTTGTATATGAAGCTAAAGAAAATTGGTGGAAATACCAAATTATTACAACGCTTTTATCAACTTAAAATGTTGTGTATCCAGACGGCTTTTTATAGCAAAGGTATTTAGCAAAGTTTCTATACGACCTGATGTAGACATCAACCTCATCGGTAGGTATCATATCAAAGACATACAATTAGACTCTAGAGGTAGATATCGCCTCGCCAATCAGAGAAAATTCTTTTTGATCTCATTTTGAAGAATGATTAATTTCGAAGAAGAGTGGTGATTATGAAGAAAACACCTTGGTTCCTTTGGATTTTATTCCACTTTTTATCAAACTACACAAAAATTATGATTATTCATTTGATTCATTTGAATGGGAAAAAGGATGCGTCGCCTCCTTATGTGTTGTAAAGGATAATTAGAATTATAACAGAGCAAGACTGGGCGAAGCCGGCGCACTTATAACTGAAGAAAATTCATATACAGAGCCTTCACGGTACCTGGACTTTGTAAGCTATATGTTGGAAATAAAACTGAAGGACATTCAAATGTTTATGGCAGCTGAATCCGGCTCATAGCATTGCATGAAATGCAGCCAGAACATAAAAGCTAGACGGAAATAACAAAAGCCCTTTACGAGATCAGCATCTCCTTTTCGAGATAGTGGACCAAAACGAACGAAAAACGTTGGTGTTAATGACACCATAAGGGAACTACGGATTACTCTATACACTTGTGTTTAGAAAATGTCAAAAAAGGTCATCAATTTGTCTATACAACGTATACAATACGTATATACAAAGAATCGTGACTGGAATTTTATACAACTTGTAGTCCAGATCCGTTGAGATAATATTCCAAGTTTCCAAAATTACGTATAACTGATGCAAAATAAGTATTAACGACATTTGTTCATCATTTGCACCTTGTTCTTGAATATGCACCGATTCGCACCATAGGAGCTAGAGAAACGAGGATAAGGAAGCAAAGTCGTATTTTTTTCAGAGTTCGTCCTATAAAGAATTAGATGTTTTGCGCAGCTTGCATCAGACAATCCATGTGATGATTGGCAGTTGTTCTTTCTTGATGCTTCAAAGTGCCTTTAGAATTATATCGTGGTTTAAAGTACAAAACCGCGTATCAACAAAATGCAAAACCGCGTATGTGAATTATGTAAATTACAGGGACGAAAAATAATGATTATGTTTTAAATTTTACCCAAAAAATCGACAAGTTGTAATCGTCGTAAAACAATTTTATTTATACCCAAGTATTTTTTTTTTCGTACGTCCCACTGTAATATACAATGATTTTTATTTTTAGAGTTTAACTAATAAAGATTAAAAATAATAATTTATTTTTGAGTTTAAATTTTTCGCTCAAAAGTAATTATTATTACTTGATTTTTATTTTTTCGATGAAAAATAATGATTACTTTATGATTTTTATTATTTCGCTCAAAGATAATAATTATTATTGAGTTTTATTTTTTTCACTCAAGAATAATGATCATTCAAAAAATCAAAAGCTATACCGGCGCGATTTCCGCCGTATCCTTTTCAGAGGGAGCAACACCCTAATAAAGGAATAAGACTCAAAATTTTCAGGTCAAAATTTCAGTAAGTTGCGTATGTATAGCGTTTTCAATTTTATGAATAATCATTATTTTTAAGTGGAAAAATAAAACTCAATAATAATTATCTCTGCACGAAAAAATAAAAATCATAAAATAATCATTATTCGTGATCGAAAAAAAAAATCAAATAATATTTATTTCCGCTGAGCAAAAAAATATAAATCAATAATAATTATTATTTTAGAGCGGAAAAAATAAAACTCATAAAATAATGATTAAATGCTGATTTAAATTATTTTACTCATAATGATAACCGTCCCTGGTAAATTATCTTCTAGAGAGTAAATACACTCATATTTCAAAATAGTTCTCTTTTTTATAAAGCAATCGCATACCTGGCCAGTATATTTCAGGACGAAGGGATAAGGATTGAGCCAAGAGCCTGTGTGAGCAAATCCAATTTTTGGCAGCTAATGCCAGTTACGCGGCTTTGTAGAATGACGGATACGCGGTTTTGTACTTTAAGCAACAATTTATACATAGTAAAATTAAAATTAATGATATGTTTTTGTTGGTTCAATCTAGTCCTTTCCTTGTGTTAAAGCCACTGGGCGTATTCAAGTGAATCAAAATAATAAGTATAATTTTCGTGTAGTTTGATAAAACGTGGAATAAAACCAAATAATAGAGGCGTTTTCTTCAGATATAAGCTTAGATCTGAGGAAAAAAGTGTGCCTATTCAAGTGAAGCGGAGTGTACATATGTGCTTGTAGAAATATCATACATATGCATATATTTACTCAAAATAAAATGGCATACAGACGAACTGAGTTAATTTTAATTAAACTGGACAAATACAGATTAAAATTTTACCCTGACGAACGGCAAAATTTTGCATTTAGACAGCTGAATTTAAGTAATTGTGTTTTTGTTGTCGCAAGTCAGCGGCAATCACCATAGCTGCAGCAGAGATATGTATGCATCCGTGACCGGCTAGTTTTTCAATAAAGAATGAAAAAGTTTTAAACATTAATTAATTTCACTGGATTAAAAAATATATTTTTGATATACAATATTTTTTATTTTAATTTTTTTGCTTTTTTTTATAAAAATATAGTTCATATTATAACAAAAGACATAAAAATATAATTTCTAAACCGTTAAAAAGTCAGGAAAATAAACTTTTATGCAAATTTCCAATTTTTTAATCAGATTTTAGAACTTTTTTGAATATGCAGTTTTGTAGCCCAATAAATTTTGAGCGTGGTCAAGTGTGTTCTCAAACCACAAGTTTATTGCACTTCAAATTAATTTAGCTTTCTTACTTGTCCATCAGTCCATTAAAACTAATCTGTCTTTATATATTTACTCTTGAAAAGTCAAAAATGATAGAATACAAGATTGCGCCATCCTGTCGGCGATGACATTTCTCAAGTAAAAGCAAGCAAAGCCGAATAGGAGGATAAAACAAACCGTAAAATCAGTAAATTTTTTTTTTAAAGACGTGCTTCAGTTATGTAAAACTGTAAAAATATATGATTTGACAGGATTAAAGTTGCGGTAGCATTGTCGGTGCCACCCAAGAATTATAGAATATCAAATTACGCAATTCCGGCGGTATTGACATTTCTCAAGTACAAGTAAACAAAGCCGAATAGGGGAAAAAAGGAACTGTCAGAGAATTTAGAATCTGACTTCGCGATAACTTTTGCGTATTGACAATTAATTACATTGAAGCTCTCGCTTAACCCTTCCTGGCATGATTTTTATTTTGTTAAATAAATCAGGGTAATATAATTCATGCTCTAGATTCAAGGAAAAATGTAAAAAAAAAAATCCTTGCATTAATACATAATATAAAATAATTAAAATACAGTATGAAATATCTATCATTATGCAAATTTTAATGCCAAGCTCTGTACAAAATAACTAAAAAGTAATGTATCTTTGTATCATTTTTATTATACAGAAACACAAAAAAAAAACCTTTCTTCCACTCATTATCACTTTTATCAGGAAAAAAACTCAGATTAGTAATAATAATCCCAACGGTTTTACCCTCCATTCCCGTCCATCCGCACGATATTTTCAATTTATGCGCCGAGTCACGAAAATCAGTAGTTTATTAAGTTTCAACCACAACCAACAACGGAGAATTCTATACCATTGCTAGGAAAAACTGTTTTTCCCCATAAAAAATACATGCAAAACTTTGGGCGCTTTGAGCGACCTCTAAATATTTTTAATTTCAAAACAAAAATACGGAATATATTTTTTTCGGTATATAACAATCCTAGGGAGTGAGAGCATAAAAACTCCGACTTTATTTTTCACATGCATTTTTGGACCACCCTAATGTACATACAAGTACAATGTATTTATAACACAAACATAACTAACTATAACTATGCTTACGTACCTTTATTGAATTAATTACTTCTTAT
>NW_023458947.1:5319-9400 GCF_013731165.1 Rhagoletis pomonella
ATAAGAAGTAATTAATTCAATAAAGGTACGTAAGCATAGTTATAGTTCGTTATGTACATATGTGTTATAAATACATCGTACTTGTATGTAGATTAGGGTGGTCCAAAAATGCATGTGAAAAATAAAGTCGGAGTTTTTATGCTCCACTCCCTAGGATTGTTCTATACCGAAAAAAATATATTCCGTATTTTTTTTTTTAAATCAAAAATATATAGAGGTCGCTCAAAGCGCCCAAAGTTTTGCATGTATTTTTTATGGGGAAAAACAGTTTTTCCTAGAAATGGTATAGAATTCTCCGTTGTTGGTTGTGGTTGAAACTTAATAAACTCCTGCTTTTCGTGACTCGGCGCATAAATTGAAAAAATCGTGCAGATGGACGGGAATGGAGGGTAAAACCGTTGGGATTATTATTACTAATCTGAGATTTTTTCCTGATAGAAGTGATAATGAGTGGAAGAAAGGTTTTTTTTTTGTGTTTCTGTATAATAAAAATGATACAAAGATACATTACTTTTTAGTTATTTTGTACAGAGCTTGGCATGAAAATTTGCATAATGATGGATATTTCATACTGTATTTTAATTATTTTATATTATGTATTAATGCAAGGATTTTTTTTTTACATTTTTCCTTAAATCTAGAGCATGAATTATATTACCCTGATTTATTTAACAAAATAAAAATCATGCCAGGAAGGGTTAAGCGAGAGCTTCAATGCAATTAATCGTCAATACGCAAAAGTTATCGCGAAGTCAGATTCTAAATTCTCTGACAGTTCCTTTTTCCCCCTATTCGGCTTTGTTTACTTGTACTTGAAAAATGTCAATACCGCCGGAATTGCGTAATTTGATATTCTATAATTCTTGGGTGGCACCGACAATGCCACCGCAACTTTAATCCTGTCAAATCATATATTTTTGCAGTTTTACATAACTGAAGCACGTCTTTTTATCGAATAATTTAATATTGTTAAAAAATTTACTGATTTTACGGTTTGTTTTATCCTCCTATTCGGCTTTGCTTGCTTTTACTTGAGAAATGTCATCGCCGACAGGATGGCGCAATCTTGTATTCTATCATTTTTGACTTTTCAAGAGTAAATATATAAAGACAGATCAGTTTTAATGGACTGATGGACAAGTAAGAAAGCTAAATTAATTTGAAGTGCAATAAATTTGTGGTTTGAGAACACACTTGACCACGCTCAAAATTTATTGGGCTACAAAACTGCATATTCAAAAAAGTTCTAAAAATCTGATTAAAAAATTGGAAATTTGCATAAAAGTTTATTTTCCCGACTTTTTAACGGTTTAGAAATTATATTTTTATGTCTTTTGTTATAATATGAACTATATTTTTATAAAAAATAGCAAAAAAATTAAAATAAAATATATTGTATATCAAAAATATATTTTTTAATCCAGTGAAATTAATTAATGTTTACAACTTTTTCTTTCTTTATTGAAAAACTAGCCGGTCACGGATGCATACATATCTTTGCTGCAGCTATGGTGATTGCCGCTGACTTGCGACAACAAAAACAAAATTACTTAAATTCAGCTGTCTAAATGCACAATTTTGCCGTTCGTCTGGGTAAAATTTTAATCTGTATTTGTCCAGTTTAATTAAAATTAACTCAGTTCGTCTGTATACCATTTTATTTTGAGTAAATATATGCATATGTATGATATTTCTAGAAGCACATACACTCCGCTTCTCTTGAATAGGTACACTTTTTTCCTCAGATCTAAGCTTATATCTGAAAAAAAAACGCCTCTGTTATTTGGTTTTATTCCACGTTTTATCAAACTACACGAAAATTATGCTTATTATTTTGATTCACTTGAATACGCCCAGTGGCTTTAACACAAGTAAAGGACTAGATTGAACCAACAAAAACACATCATTAATTTTAATTTTACTATGTATAAATCATCGCTTAAAGTACAAAACCGCGTATCGTCATTCTGCAAAGCCGCGTAACTGGCATTAGCTGCCAAAAATTGGATTTGCTCACACAGGCTCTTGGCTCAATCCTTATCCCTTCGTCCTGAAATATACTGGCCAGGTATGCGATTGCTTTATAAAAAGGAGAACTATTTTGAAATATGAGTGTATTTACTCTCTAGAAGATAATTTACCAGGGACGGTTATCATTATGAGTAAAATAATTTAAATCAGCATTTAATAATTATTTTATGAGTTTTATTTTTTCCGCTCTAAAATAATAATTATTATTGATTTTTATTTTTTCGCTCAGCGGAAATAAATATTATTTGATTTTATTGTTTCGATCACGAATAATGATTATTTTATGATTTTTATTTTTTCGTGCAGAGATAATAATTATTATTGAGTTTTATTTTTCCACTTAAAAATAATGATTATTCATAAAATTGAAAAGGCTATACAGACGCAACTTACTGAAATTTTAACCTGAAAATTTTGAGGCTTATTCCTTTATTAGGGTGTCGCTCCCTCTGAAAAGGATACGGCGGAAATCGCGCCGGTATAGCTTTTGTTTTTTTTTTGAATGATTATTATTCTTGAGTGAAAAAAATAAAACTCATTAATAATTATTATCTTTGAGCGAAATAATAAAAATCATAAATTAATCATTATTTTTCATCGAAAAAATAAAAATCAAGTAATAATAATTACTTTTGAGCGAAAAATTTAAACTCAAAAATAAATTATTATTTTTAATCTTTTATTGGTTAAACTCCAAAAATAAAAATCATTGTAAATTACAGTGGGACGTACGAAAAAAAAAATACTTGGGTATAAATAAAATTGTTTTACGACGATTACAACTTGTTAATTTTTTTGGGTAAAATTTAAAAAATAATGATTATTTTCCGTCCCTGTAATTTACATCATTCACATACGCGGTTTTGCATTTTGTTGATACGCGGTTTTGTACTCTAAACGACGATATAATTCTAAAGGCACTTTGAAGCATCAAGAAAGAACAACTGCCAATCATCACATGACGCAAGCTGCGCAAAACATCTAATTCTTTATAGGACGTACTCTGAAAAAAATACGACTTTGCTTCCTTATCCTCGTTTCTCTAGCTCCTATGGTGCGAATCGGTGCATATTCAAGAACAAAGAGCAAATAATGAACAAATGTCGTTAATACTTGTTTTGCATCAGTTTTACGTAATTTTGGAAACTTGAAATATTATCTCAACGGATCTGGACTACGAGTTGTATAAAATTCCAGTCACGATTCTTTGTATATACGTATTGTATACGTTGTATAGACAAATTGATGACCTTTTTT
This sequence comes from Rhagoletis pomonella, assembly GCF_013731165.1. Taxonomy (NCBI): domain Eukaryota; kingdom Metazoa; phylum Arthropoda; class Insecta; order Diptera; family Tephritidae; genus Rhagoletis; species Rhagoletis pomonella. The sequence continues at coordinate 8,608 of NW_023458947.1, forward strand.
TACATTTTCTAAACACAAGTGTATAGAGTAATCCGTAGTTCCCTTATGGTGTCATTAACACCAACGTTTTTCGTTCGTTTTGGTCCACTATCTCGAAAATAAGATGCTGACCTCGTAAAGGGCTTTTGTTATTTCCGACTAGCTTTTATGTTCTGGCTGCTTTTAATGCAATGCTATGAGCCGGACTCAGCTGTCATAAACATTTGCAAGTACTTCAGTTTTATTTCCAACATATAGCTTACAAAGTCCTGGTACCGTGAAGGCTCTGTTTATGAATTTTCTTCAGTTATAAGTGCGCATGCTTCGCCCAGTCTTGCTCTGTTATAATTCTTATTATCCTTTATAACACATAAGGAGGCGACGCATCCTTTCTCTCATTCAAATGAATCAAATGAATAATCATAACTTTAGTGTAGTTTGATAAAAAGTGGAATAAAATCCAAAGGAATCAAGGTGTTAGGGCAAGGTATGGGCAATTCTCCCAAACTTCGATTTTTTTGGGAAATTTTTTTTTTCTTAAATCGCGAACACATGCCTGAAATTTTTAGCATACGTTCCTTCAGCTGCTGGGATACAGCGAACAAAATAAAAAGTGATACGCGACATTTTAGTACGTTTTGGCTATTTTTCTTTAGTTTATTTAATATTTATTATTTCTTTATAAAAGTATAGCTGATTAAGTAGCAAACGCGATATGACACACTGTTCCTGATTTAGTTAAAAGTTCACTAAAACGTACGGCGAATATTGAAAATGCAACTTTGTTCGTTATCACCTACGTAACCGAAATCCA
>NW_023458947.1:9500-13233 GCF_013731165.1 Rhagoletis pomonella
AAACCGTATAAACTTATAATTGTGAAAACTTAAAAAATTAACTGTAACATTTTTTTTGAAAATTCGTTTACACATTTCTGATAAATTTCTCCAGCGATTTCACTGAATAAACTTGATAAACTGGAGCCAATGCAACTCCGTCGCAACTCTACGTGGGTTTTCTCGCGCTGACGACACACAATCAGTTTTGCCTTTCAATTTCCTCACACACATTGCTTGTCAAAAATCATCAAAATTGAAAGCCATTAGGTAGGCTGCATTCAATTTGAGAAGCAATTTCATTATCAACATGTAGCCTTCAAGAAAACAATGTAACTAACTAGCTTCTGAAGAACAGTTTCCATTTTAATTCCATTGTAGATTAACATTTTAACTTGCATAAGCTTAGTATTTTTTTATTTTCACAAAATTCGCATGCCATTGCTGAAAAGCTGATCAAAATTGAAACTCAATTGAAACGGCAAAATTGAACGCATGTTGCCCATTCAAGCAATAAATAAGAGTGTGTTAGTGAAAAAGTGTGAGAGTATTGAAAATTGGAAGGGGAAAATTGAATGCGTAACGGCCCGGTTAGCAATAGTTGGGTTCCACATAAAAATTTTGCACGCAAATACAACAACAATCATACGATCGTGATAGAGACCTGGCTCAATTTACGATCCGTTCTGTTTGCTTTGTTTCACTGATAACACTGGCCACTATCCAATTCCTATGTAGAATTGCTCGGTGATTCCGAAAATCGAGTTAATTTTTTCTCTATGGATACTTTTTCGAGATATTTGCAATTTACCGTTATTCAGCTTAAAGCAAAAATTGGTTCCTTTTAATCACGTATATCTTACGAACCGTTTTAAAAATGTTAATATAAGAAACCGTGTATACATCACTTTCCGTCAGGGCTTATAGTTTCTGAAAAATTAATTAATAATTCCAGCTTTTTTTATTTTTTAATGAAAAAATTAAAAAAAAATCAGACTTTAAAAGATGGAAAATTTAAAAAATAACAGGTTCTGTGCCAAATTTTTGCTTTTGTACTAAAGCCTGTTCTGTTACAAAAAAAAATCAAGTTAATAATAATAATAGATTGGCGCTTACACATATGTTAAGTGTTTGGCCGAGCTTCTCCTCCGACTTGTGGTGTGCGCCTTGATGTTGTCACACAAAGCGGAGGGACCTACAGTTTTACGCCGACACCGAACGGCGATTGTATTTTTATGAGAAGCTGTTTTCATGGCAGAAATACAGTCGGAGGTTTTCCATTGCCTACCGAGGAACGACCGCTGTTAAGAGAAAACCTTTTTCTATATTTTTTGCGATGTTGCTTTGACCAGGGCTTGAACCCAGGCGTTGCGGAGTGGAAGCGCGCACTGCTTACCACTACACCACAGCGGCCGACGATGAGGTTACCGATGAAGAAAATCGATGGATAAATACCAAATAATGAGTGGTCAGATAAAAATGCGCAAGATCATTTGTATGAAAATTGAGCACGAAAGAATGTTACTCATACGCCGCGTACACCTAAGTTCTTCTGTTAAGGTTTGATTTTTTTTTTCATTTTTTCATTAAAAAATAAGAAAAGCTGGAATGATTAATTAGTTTGTCAGAAACTATAAACCCTACCGGAAAGTGATGTATATACGGTTTATGGAGGATTTCATTTGCCGTATTTTATATAAAGATATTTAAATTGGTTCGTAAGATATACGTGATTAGAAGGAACCATTTTTTGCTTTAAGCTGAATAACGGTAAATTGCAAATATATCGAAAACGTATCCATAGAAAAAAAAATTAGCCCGAATTTCGGAATCACCGAGTAATTTTACATAGAAATTGGATAGTGGCGTCTGGAGAGCAAAAACCAAAAAAAAAACAGTTTCAATTCTGCCATTGTATATTTTAGCGTGCTTCAAATAAGTCGCATTTATTATAAGTGGATATTATCTTGTTAAAATATAATTTTTTCCCATTTAGTGAGTTAATTTCAAAAATTTTTTAATCCTCGTGCTAGTAGTATAAAATAAGTGATACTGATACTCGATAACAAAAGAAGAAAGAAAGTGTAGACGAAAAGAGAGTATGGGTCGTTCATGTAACAGAGTGCTTAAATTTATAAGAATATCTGCTTGATAAAGTTATCGGTTTAGATGAATACCACTATTGTAAAAGCTTCGTGTGCCTTGGGAGACTGATTGCAATGTGGGGTGTTTATTGCCTTCAGCCGTAGTGGGCGGCGTTGAAGAACGGATTTGCGACTTAGCATCACAACAAGGGCCCAAGTAGTAACTCGTCCAATCACGCGTGGTGCGCTGTCCTGAACATGCCTTAAAGAGGCACCAGCCAAGGCAGCAATTGCACTTGACTAATGTCACATTACGGCATATCCTGGAATGTCACACCGAGCATATTGTTGCAGGAACTAGGAGTTCTTGGTGGCGGCGGTAGGTGGGGATGTGATACTGTGTATGTGGCGTGTCTGTCTATGGCGTTTGTGTCGTGTTGCTCAGGTGGACTCTGGTTTATGCGGTATGGGATCACAAATGAATGGTGCACAACCGATGAGTCCTAAGACCTAGGCGGGTTCGGAGGTGACTCCACCCGTTGCGGGAGTTGCACCTGACTGAGGTGGAGTTTGGGAGTAATCGCCTCTTGCAGCAGGCCCAGGTATCTGGTCCATGGTTTGAATCGATGGCAGCCCTGAGCAGAAGAATGCGAACAACGTTTAATAGATTTCGCCGACGTAAATAGGTTTAGATTGCCGAAACAACATCAATGCAAACGGTTGCCATGGTAGCAAGGATACAATTTTGTATATGCAAATCCAAGACCATTTCCATAATTTTTATTTTTTTTTAATTAGAAATACACTGCATGCACTGCAATGCATTAAGATGCTGTATAACTTGGAGTTAAACGAAATTGCATTGATTTGGGTTGATAAGTTGCTATCACGATTGAAAGAATACAAAGGTTGCGCCGATCGCGGACCGCCATTCCTCTCTTAACGAATTTGACAGAATCGTTGTTTGCATGACGTCACACTTGTGCAACTTGTTTACGTTTTCCTTGCAACATTTTTTCTTCTTCTTCCATTCTTGCTCTCGTTTTGGCATTTCTCTCTCGCAATTGCACCAGTGTGACGTCACACAAAAGTTATTCTCAAAAATCCTCTCTGATCACCGCAATCTTGTATTCCATCATTCTTGAGTTGCTATATCCTTTTTATATATTTTAAATCATTAAATGGTGGCGTGCCATAATGTCAATGGAATTAATGTCATTGACATTAATATACACAAATTAAAAGTGAATTAATATCAATTGCATTAATACACCGGCCAAAAGTGCAATAATGTCGAAAGAATTGTGGAAATAATGCCTTCGACATTAATACACTAATCAAAAGTGAATTAATGTCAGAAATGTTAAACATCGTGCAAGCTTTAGGGGACGTGTAATAAGGCGCGGCGGAAATAACGTCCATGGACACTATTAATTATCGTCCATAGACAATAGCATTACCTTTTCGAAAGCGCAGTATAATCCATGGACATTATTGCTCTATCAAAAAATATTACCAAAATATTCTTTCAATATACTGCATATTTACTATGACCATATAAAGAGTTCACAAGGTGTTGTATACTGTCGTTTTGTTGGTTCTGGTTATCAGGTTATGTGGCTATATTTTTTATTCAGTTTACTACAATAGTTTAGAAGTGCGCGCTACCA
>NW_023458947.1:13333-17668 GCF_013731165.1 Rhagoletis pomonella
TGGTAGCGCGCACTTCTAAACTATTGTAGTAAACTGAATAAAAAATACAGCCACATAACCTGATAACCAGAACCAACAAAACGACAGTATACAACACCTTGTGAACTCTTTATATGGTCATAGTAAATATGTAGTATATTAGAAGAGTATTTTGGTAATATTTTTTGATAGAGCAATAATGTCCATGGATTATACTGCGCTTTCGAAAAGGTAATGCTATTGTCTATGGACGATAATTAATAGTGTCCATGGACGTTATTTCCGCCGCGCCTTATTACACGTCCCCTAAAGCTTGCATGATTTTAACATTTCTGACATTAATTCACTTTTGATTAGTGTATTAATGCCGAAAGCATTAGTTCCACAATTCTTTCGACATTATTGCACTTTCGGCCGGTGTATTAATGCAATTGATATTAATTCACTTTAAATTTGTGTATTAATGTCAATGACATTAATTCCATTGACATTATGGCACGCCACCATTTAATGATTTAAAATATATAAAAGGGATATAGCAACTCAAGAATGATGGAATACAAGATTGCGGTGATCAGAGAGGATTTTTGAGAATAACTTTTGTGTGACGTCACACTGGTGCGATTGCGAGAGAGAAATGCCTAAACGTGAGCAAGAATGGAAGAAGAAGAAAAAATGTTGCAAGGAAAACGTAAACAAGTTGCACAAGTGTGACGTCATGCAAACAACGATTCTGTCAAATTCGTTAAGAGAGGAATGGCGGTCCGAGATCGGCGCAACCTTTGTATTCTCTCAATCGTAATAGCAACTTATCAACCCAAATCCATGCAATGTCGTTTAACTCCAAATTATACAGCATCTTAATGCAGTGCAGTGCATGCAGTGTATTTCTAATTTAAAAAAAAAAAAAAAAAATTATGGAAATGGTCTTGGATTTGCATTTACAAAATTGTATCCTTGCTATCATGGCAACCGTTTGCATTGCTGTTGTTTCGGCAATCCGAACCTATTTACGTCGGCGAAATCTATTAAATGTTGTTCGCATTCTTCTGCTGGGGGGTTCAACCATGGGGGGGGGGGAGGATTCAAACCATGGACCAGATACCTGGGCCTGCTGCAAGAGACGATTACTCCCAAACTCCACCTCAGTCAGGTGCAACTCCCGCAACGGGTGGAGTCACCTCCGAACCTGCCTAGGTCTTAGAACTCATCGGTTGTGCACCATTCATTTGTGATCCCATACTGCATAAACCAGAGTCCACCTGAGCAACACGACACAAACGCCATTGGCAGACACGCCACATACACAGTATCACATCCCCACCTACCCCCGCCACCAAGAACTCCTAGTTCCTGCAACAATATGCTCGGTGTGACATTCCAGGATATGCCGTAATGTGACATTAGTCAAGTGCAATTGCTGCCTTGGCTGGTGCCTCTTTAAGGCATGTTCAGGACAGCGCACCACGCGTGATTGGACGAGTTACTACTTGGGCCCTTGTTGTGATGCTAAGTAGCAAATCCGTTCATCAACGCCGCCCACTACGGCTGAAGGCCATGAACACCCCACATTGCAATCAGTCTCCCAAGGCACACGAAGCTTTTACAATAGTGGTATTCATCTAAAGCGATAACTTTATCGAGCAGATATTCGTATAAATTTAAGCACTCTGTTACATGAACGCCCCATACTCTCTTTTCGTCTACACTTTCTTTCTTCTTTTGTTATCGAGTATCAGTATCACTTATTTTATACTACTAGCACGAGGATTAAGCAATTTTTGAAATTAACTCACTAAATGGGAAAAAATTATATTTTTTAACTTAAATAAATATTTAGCATAAATGCGACTTATTTGAAGCACGCTAAAATAAACAATGGCAGAATGTCTGTTCGTTTATGAATTCATTGAAACTGTGCGACAAAATTACACTGGATCACAAATTTTAATTTAGGTTTTGTTCTCCAGACGCCACTATGTAGAATTACTCGGTGATTCCGAAATTCGGGTTTATTTTTTTCTATTGATACGTTTCCGATATATTTGCAATTACCGTTATTCAGCTTAAAGCAAAAACCAGTTCCTTCTAATCACGTATATCTTACGTACCAATTTAAACACGGCAAATGAAAGCCAATGAAATTCTCCATAAACCGTATAAACATCACTTTCCGAGAGGGCTTATAGTTTCTGACAAATTAATTAATCATTCCAGCTCGTTTTTTTTTTAATGAAAAAAATCTAACTTTAACAGAAGAAAAGTGTAAAAAATAATAGGTTCTGTGCCACATTATTGCTTTTGTATTAAAGCTTGTTTTGTTACAAACAAAAAATCAAAATACTGATGAAGAAAATCGATGGATAAATACGAAATAATGAGTGGTCAAATGAAAATGCGCAAAGATTTTTTGTATGAAATATGAGCAGAAAAGCGTGTTACTCATACGCCGCGTACACCTAAGTAACACGCTTTTCTGCTCAATTTTGATACAAATAATCTTGCGTATTCTTATCTGACCATTCATTATTTCGTATTTATCCACCGATTTTCTTCATCATTTTTTTCCTCTTGGCACAGAACCTGTTATTTTTAAAATTTTCCTTCTCTTAAAGTCTGATTTTTTTTTCATTTTTCATTAAAAAATAAAAAAAGCTGGAATTATTAATTAATTTTTCAGAAACTACAAGCCCTGTCGGAAAGTGATGTATAAACGGTTTGTGGAAAATTTAATTGGCTTTCATATGGCTATCTTATATTAACATTTTTAAATCGGCTCGTAAGATATACGTGATTGCGGGAAATTTTGCCCCTTATTCTAATTACCTTAAACGAGCAATTTTTGTGTATGTGTACACGTATCCATAAGTTTCTCGGCAACGGCTCTGACGTAGCAAAATGAAAAATCATTTTAAAAAGACTTTCGAAGTTGTATTTCTTCCAATTGTCAAAAACTTTTTATTTGTCACGGAATCGCTTTAATGTGAAAACCGGAGACGCCGAGGCATACTATCGCATTGCTTTTTACATTCCCTTCCTTGATACATATATTGCTTATTTGAAAAGCCAGTTCCTAAACCATAAATCAGATTTAAATAATTTTAGTGTTTTGTTTCCAAAGTATGACTTTAACGAAAAAAAAAACCTGAAGAATTGCTTGCTTTCTATGAAAAAGTAATCGACAGCTCGAAAAAAACTTTCTTCTGGAGGTAAAAGTGTGGAAAAAACGAGTTTCACACGAACATTTTCGAAATGCTCTCGAAGCATTACAAGTAGCTACTACAACGATCTTACGTATATTGGCACTTTTGCCCGTTTCAATAGCCACACCTGAACGAAGCTTTTCATGCCTGAAAAGAATTAAAACCTACTTGAGAAATACAACATGTCAAGAAAGGCTCAACGGTCTAGCATCTATGAATATTCACAAAGATATAAATTTTTCAGTTTACGAAAACCAACGAAAAATTTGAAAATTCTTCGTTTCATTGATTTATAAGTAAAAAGAAAAATTTAATGTGTTTAAAATTATCAAAATGTTTTATAAATAAAGCGAAAAAATGAATATATGGGGTTTTAACCCCCAAAACCCCGCCGTGGATCCGCCACTGAACAGAACGGATCATAAATTGAGCCAGATCTCTATCACGATCGTATGATTGTTGTTGTATTTGCGTGCAAAATTTTTATGTGGAACCCAATTATTGCTAACCGGGCCGTTATGCATTCAATTTTCCCCTTTCAATTTTCAATACTCTCACACTTTTCCACTAACACACTCTTATTTATTGCTTGAATGGACATCTTGCTTTCAATTTTTCCGTTTCAATTGAGTTTAAATTTTGATCAGCTTTTCAGCATTGGCATGCAAATTTTGTGAAAATAAAAAAATACTAAGCTTATGCATGTTAAAATGTTAATCTAAAATGGAATTAAAATGGAAAATGTTCTTCAGAAGCTAGTTAGTTACACTGTTTTCTTGAAGGCTATATGTTGATAATGAAATTGCTTCTCAAATTGAATGCAGCCTACCTAATGGCTTTCACTTTTGATGATTTTTGACAAGCAATGTGTGTGAGGAAATTGAAAGGCAAAACTGATTGTGTGTCGTCAGCGCGAGAAAACCCACGAAGAGTTGCGACGGAGTTGCATTTGCTCCAGTTTATCAAGTTTATTCAGTGAAATCGCTGGAGAAATTTATCAGAAATGTGTAAACGAATTTTCAAAAAAAATTTTACAGTTAATTTATAAAGTTTTCACAATTATAAGTTTATACGGTTTATGATGCATTTATAATGTTTGAAGAAACCGTTTAATTTAACTGTAAAAGATAGCCGTATTCATGGGTCGACATGT
>NW_023458947.1:17768-35432 GCF_013731165.1 Rhagoletis pomonella
TATTTTTTATTCAGTTTACTACAATAGTTTAGAAGTGCGCGCTACCACTCCGCAAGGCCTGGGTTCAAGCACTGGTCAAAGCAAAATCGCAAAAAATATAGAAAATAGGTTTTTCTTAGCATCGGTCGCCCCTCGGCAGGCAATGGAAAACCTCCGAGTGTATTTCTGCCTTGAAGAAAACATAAAACCATAAAACCAAATCGCCGTTCGGTGTCGGCGTAGAACTGTAGGATATCCCCTTTGTGTGACAACATAAAGGCATATGCCACAAATCGGAGGAGAAGCTCGGCCAAACACTAATATATGTGTAAACGCCAGTGTATTATTATTATCAGGGAACGGATTTTATGAAAATTGCCTCTTTTCTGATAAATATGTACATATTTGAGGTTGCATTTTTTCCCTTTTTTAAGTGAAGAAGAGAAAGCCCTTATTCCTGATAATATAAAAGTTTCAAACGTTCCATATTTAAATTGGGCGCCACTTGTATCAACTCACGTCGAGTACGTTTAGTACATTCATTGCTGTGTTAAGGCCTGTTCTGTTATACAAAAATTCAAGTTGATGATGAAGAAAATCGATGGATAAAAAAAGAAGTAATAATTGGTCATATGAAAATACGCAAATATTTTGAAGTGAAACTTCTTTAGCGGCGGTTGGTTGGGTGGGAGTAAATTGGCAAATTCAGCGGAAATTGCACACGGAAATGGTGCAACGGAAATGGAGCAATGGAAATGGTTGGGACTGAAACAAGTACTTCTTGTGTGTATGCAAAGGAAATGATTCAACGGAAATGGTGCAACGGAAATGGTTGGGGCTGAAACAAGTACTACTTGTGTGTATGCAAAGGGAATGATGCAACGGAAATGATGCAACGGAAATGGTGCAACGGAAATGGTTGGGGCTGAAACAAGTACTTCTTGTGTGTATGCATATGGTATGAATTTAACAAAAACTTGCTAATAAAAGGTTAGAGGATAGATAACACTTAGAAATAACAATACAAGAATGAAAGTAAAGGTGAGTACGTACATAGGTAAAGAAAATTATAAAGGCAAAGGTAAAAACAAAAACAAAGATGTGTAAAGATAAAGGTAAAAACGAGGACCAAGGTAAATTTAAACACTTTACTTATATATATAAGGGCAAAGGTGAAGGGTAATATGTTGATGAAGAAAATGATAAAAACAAAGATGAGGATGAGGATACCGATAAAATTAAGATGAGGATAGGGGAAGAAAAATTAAAATATAGGTAATTAAAGTTGAAAGGATGTAGAGAGAGACACAGAGACTCAATCTGGGAACTATTTTGGGATTTTAGAGATATTCGAGATTCTCGAGACTTATCGATTAAACAATCGATATTTTTATCGGTATTGTTATCGATATTTATCGATTTTTTTATCGATATTTATCGATTTTGTTATCGATGTTTACCGATTTTGTTATCGATATTCATCAATTTTTTATCGATAACTATCGATTGTTTTCTCGATATATATCGACTTTGTTAGCGATGTTTATTGATTTTGTTATCGATTCTTATCGGTTTTGTTATCGATTTTGCTATCAATTTTGTAATCGATATTAATCGATTTTGTAATTGATATTTATCGATTTTGCTACCGTTATTTATCGACATGGTTATCGATATAAATCGATTTTGTTATCGATATTTATCGATTTTGTTATCGATGTTTATGGATTTTCTAATCGATTTAGCTACCAATGGTATTATCGATGTTGCTATTGATATTTTTATCGAATTTGTTTTCGATTTTGTTATCGATGTTTTAATGGCCGTTATATCGATAGAGTATGAAGATAAAAATGAAGATAATGGAAAAACAGAATAACGTGAATGTTATTAAAACGAATAGTGGTAGAGGTAGGGATCTACATTGATAGAACAAAAGCGAAAAAATATAACCTTAAGCAAAAGCAGATGTGTGTATGTATAGATAGATAAGTAACGTAAGTTTCACTTCTACAGTGTGGCCCAGGCGCACTTACTTTTTTTTACCTTCTTTTTATTAGCTCGGGATGAAACTATGTAATATTGATGCGCCTAAAAGATGCAGCGATTTCTATTCTCAAGTTACATACCTGATGACAGTACGAATGGCAATTATAATAGGAAGGTTTTAGTTTTTTAAACTACAATTTTTTTAGGTATGAAAAATGAGCAGGAAAGAATGTTACTCATACGCCATGTCCACCTGCAATTATCTCGAAAACTTATCTATAGAATAAAAAAATTTACTCGATTTTCGGAATCAGCGAGCAACTCTATGTAGAAATTGGATAGTGGCGTCCGTTGAATATTTTTCCTGTAAACCAGTGTTATTTTTAGTTTTTTGTCTCTTTTAGTGCCTTTTTTGCTATTTCTAGAGCCTGCCTATTTCGGTATTTTATTTTGCCGTTTTATAGGTTTTTAAGTCCTAAAAATCCCTGCCCTGATTATTATTATTATAGGTAAATTATTTGTAACCAGATAATATAATAACCAGGCAAGTGCGAACACTACGGTGGTCCAAAATTGCATGTGAAAAAGTAAAGTCGGAATTTTTATGCTCTCACCACCTAGGATTGTTCTATTCCGAAAAAATATACCCTTTTTTATTTTGAAATCAAAAAATATTTAGAGGTCGATCAAGGCGCCCAAAGTTTTCCAAGTATTTTATATGGGGGAAAAACAACTTTTCGTAAAAATAGTATAGAATAGATAAAAGTCAATTTTTTCTACCAGAAAACTGTTTATCTGCAGATCTGCAGATTCCCAATAATAGTACCCAAGTGCTTACTTAATTTATAGGTCCGCCAAAATCCCCGAAAAATGTAATGGGGCGACCAATAAAAAATCGCTAGTATTAAACAATGGTTAAATAAACAATTGGATATTATTATTGAAAGTCTCCTAAAGAGAACCAGAGTTTTCTGATCGAAAAATATTGACTTTCAAGAATTCTATACCATTTCTACGAAAAAAAAATTATTTTTTCCATATTAAAATACATGGAAAACTTTGAGCGCTTTCAGCGACCTCTAAATATTTTATGATTTCAAAATAAAAAAATAGGGGTATACTTTTTTTTCGATATAGAACAATCCTAGGGGGAGAGGGCATTACAATTCCGACCTTACTGTTTTTGGACCACCCTAGTGAACACACTAAGTGATTTTCTTGAACATTTAAAACTGAAATATGTATGTACATATTTTAAGAACGAATTGACTTACAGTGATTAAGTACTAAGTATATATACAGATTCTATCAAAAAAGGCTAGCATAAATCCAAAATATGTAACTACATACATATGTATGTATATGTAGTTATTGCCACAGGTATTAACAGATAAATGATGAAAATGAGGATTGATTTTGAGTTTGCCAGTTTTTTCTACAACAATAATATATATTGGCAGAAGCAATGGATGCTATTTAGAAGATATCGTCTTCGTCTCATTAGGTTTCATCTTTGATTTGAAAACAAAATAGTTATGTCCTTTTGAGTGTAATTGAAAAACTGGAAGAATGAACACCAGTTTTTTTTAATATATCCCAACGGTTTTTACCCTCCATTCCCGCCCATCCGCACGCGGGGCGCAGTCCGCATGACGTATGGAACCAATATTTTAAATTTTTGTGCCGAGTCACGATGGGCAGGAGTTTGTTAAGTGTCGAGATCTAAAACTGTTCAGCTACAGAACTAAATTCATCAGCTGATTTTATGTATTTATGTCAATAATTCACTTATTGAGAGAGGAGAGTATCGCGGATCTGATATATCAAACGTGCTGGAATGAGAGTTAAAATCCTGGCATAAGCAACGGAGTGGGTCGTGCAATTCAAAATTGGTTTTACAAGCTTTCAGAAATATGGGACAAAAGTGTCTTGATACGCGTGACGGAACATTAAAGCTTACATCAGCCAGAAGAGACGGACTTGAAATTGAGCCTGTCAGTAATTTAACCATAAAAATTATGGCTTTTTACACTAAGTGTCCACGATTGAAATCAAAGATGAAACCGGATGAAAAGAAGTGGATATCTGCTAAAAATTATTTATGGGTCGATTATCGATAGCAACCGAACTTCAGTTGCGTTGCTAGTTGCCAAAACGATATTACAGATGGCAAGTGGCATTTCTCAACTGGCAACTGCAGTTGCTACAAAGTGTGTATACAGGCAACTAAATTTTTATGGTTGCTGGGAAGGTTTTTGGAGCGTATTTACGAGTGAATTACGATTGAAGAGTATGCCATACATTTTACTTTTTAATAATTTGAACGATATTAACATTTTGCAATGCAGTTTGCTTTTACAGAATATGGTGCAAATAACAAAACAATAACTTAAAATTTAAGTTTCCGTGGAATACGCGCTTTTGGCGAAATAAAAGCGAACACATATTTGCAAGTTTTTTCCTTTATCAACTGAAGCACCTCGTTTAAGATTACCGACGCACCAAGTTTCCCAAACTGAAGTCAATGCTGTGGCACTTCCTGCGAAAAATGCAAGAGGTGCGCAAGCTTTTAGGAGCGGAGGTATTGTAGCTGAACGAAGTCGTTCCTCTGTTTATTAACCAATTATACTACAGCTTCTGGAATTAGCTTTAAGTGAACACAAAACGATAATAAAAGAAAAACCTTGAAAGCATTAACTTTTGCTTACAGGGCAGGCGGTAGCTCTAGCTCTAGAATTTGAATTACCCTTAAAGTGTCCCCTGATTGAGACAAATAATTGTGCTGAGCTTAGCTTTATTGCTGACTTTTCTTTAAAACTCTTTATTTTAATAATTTGATTTTACTCGCACAGCTTGTTTACAGACACTTGCCGATTGCCCAACTGTCAAATTTCGGTTATTGATAACTCCACAGCAACTGACGATAGTTGAAATTCGTAATACAAATTTTCTTTCCAGCTGGCAACCGAACCGCGGTTGCGTTGCTATCCGTAATCGACCCATAAAACTTAGATTATTATTAAATCACATAAACAAAAACAAAAGCAGGGGGGTTTTTAGTTATACTCAACAGTACAAATGCCGGCGCCCACTTCGTTCCACCATTTATTCTTCATTTTCTCCAATGATCCCTGTTCTTGCAATTGAAGTAGCGCATTGTTGAATCTGTCTCGGTAAGGCCAATCTAGTGTACAGTTAAGCATATTTATAATAATATAAAAATAGTTAAATACATACACGTATTGAAAGGCTAAATAGATAAGTACATATATGTATGTTATGTACATAAATATCTGCTCACTTTTTCGCATAGCTATTCCATAGCCTTTTTCATCCAATGCATCACCAACTTTCCTTAAATGGCATAGCCGCATCGTATTGTATTCAATTGAAGTAGACTCCATTAAGAAAGCGTAGGTCATGTCCACGCGGTTCACACCCTCCATGTTGTCATTGGTCAACAGCTCTGGATGACTATTTAAAAATTTGTTCATTTTTATATGCCGTGGATCCTCCGATTTCTGGGTGGTTCATTAAAAAGTCAATTCTGGATTATTTGTTTCATCTTTCATCAATAATCAATAACAAGTAATTTTTAAGCAAAAACCAGATTAGTATGGGACCACCTCTAAGACACTACCTTTCCGATGCCGAATTATCGAAATCGGTTGACGTGGTCCAAAGTTATGCGTTAACATACATAAAAAAAAAATAAAAAAATATAACTCCTCCTTTTTTGGAAGTCGGTTAAAAACATAAACAACCGAGCAAAGACCAAATAAAGATTTCATAAACGGTTCATTAATTTATGATTTTCAAGTGGAGAACAAATATTGGGGACCGTTTTCACGGCCATTAGTCAACCAATCAGGACTTTCGAGAGGGGGAAGCATGTGAATGTTAAGGGCCCGGGCACTAAATAGGCATATGAAACCGAAATAATGGGCCGTATGCGTAAAAACTAAGCAACTGCTTTTTCTTAAAATTTCATACTTTCACTTAAATTTCTTTGAACAAATCGAGTAGAATGCCTGAAATTTTAAGAAAAAGCATTTGCTTAAGTTTTATGCATATGGCCAATGTCTAAATGCACATTTTCGGTGCCCCGAAAAAATGATATGTAGTGCTAGCTTGACACCATACATATTGAAAATGTTCTAACGACATTAATTGTAGCTTCTGACTTGCAAATTTGTTGTGCAAGGAAAAAATGTGTAGCTTTCGTTTTTTCTGTAAAATTGAGTATGTAGTGCTAACTTGAAACTATGCCCCATTGTCGATTAAAATGAGACAACAAAAATGTTACAACAGCACTAATTGTAGCTTCTTTATTACTAATTTTCTGTGAAAAGGAAACATTTGTAGCTCTAATTTTTTTTAAACACACACTTGGATTACAACAAAAAAGCTACAGATGTCTTCAACATCTCAATTCTATCGACTAGGTGCATGGTGTCAAGCTAGCACTACATACCATTTTTTTCCTAAAAAACGAAAGCTACAAATTTTTTCTTTCCACAACAAATTTACGACAAAAAAAAACTACAATTAATTCCGTTGAAACTTTTTCAATATCTCAATTCAGTTGTCAATGGTGCACTACATACTAAATTTTGTTAGAAAAACGGTCAACTCAATTTTTTTTCCAGAAAAACGAAAGCTTCACAACAAATTTACAACAAAAAAGCGGATTTGCCGCTATGAGCCATATCAAGAATTATCAGTGGAAAACTTCTTCTCTTTTTTATTGGCGCTGTAACAGCCTAAGCGATTTTGGCCGAGTCCAAAACAGAACGCCAGTCATTTCTCTTCTGTGCTAACTGACGCTAATTGGAAGTGTCAAGTGAAGCCTAGTCCTTCTCCTCAGTTTTGAAGATATTTTACAAAATTTTTGCACACGCTTGTAATCTAATATTTCCTTCATTATCTCATTATCTCATTAACTCATCGAAATCGGTTCACTCTAAAATCTAGCTACCATACAACTGATTGTCCAGAGACGTTGTTTTGCATTATGACTCCTCCAATTAAGCAGGTAAAAACTTAGTGTAGGTTCACTTTAACATATAGCACGCATACAATTTATTATTCAGATATGAAGTTAGATTTATAGCGCAAAAACACATATCTGAGTAATCAGTTGTTTTGGAGCTATACGTTAAAGTGCGCCTATTTCGATAATTTTAAGGAATAATTAAGGCAATATTAAAAAACCGTTATGTGCAAAATTTTAGTCAAATAGCTTCAAAACTGAGGGAGCTATTTATAAAATAGTTAAAATTTAATCAAATTTTCAAATACCGTTATCTCTAAAACCGGAGCCAATCTGGTAAAACGGGGGAATGCCATTGAACTTAAAACATCCCAATTAAGTGAGTTCAACTTTCAAAATCTTTGCTCAAAATTTACAACTTGAACAGCGTAATTTGAACCCAGCTTATTCTTTTGTTTTCTATTTCATGTTTATTCCTCGTCTAACTTTTGAAGCACTTGATGAAAATGAGTTACACTTATATTAATCGATTTATTAAGAGCATACGAATAAAATGAGACGAGAGTGTACCTATTTTCTAGATTTGCCCATATACATTCTAAATATACAATAACACCATTTGCCGTTCGGAGGTGGGGTAAAACTGTGTGTACTCCACAAATGGGGGAGAAGCTCAGTCAAGCCAAAATATCAAATATGTAAGCGCCAATATTTATTTATTTATGTACATATTTTAAAATCCTTACCTCGAAAAACTCTCTTGTTGAACCGACCTTTCTTGCACCATACAATACGCCATGCTTATTTTCAGCAAGATCGTCTATAGAATCAATCAGACTAGTTGGGTTTTCGATGGTTAAGAAAGCGGCCAAGTTAGCAGTATAGGATGAAACCATAAGCAAAGTGAAGAACCACCAAAAATAAGCGACAGTGCGTGTTGAAATGGCCCTAGAACGTGGATACAAAGACAATTGGTTCTTACACGCAAAATCACAACGATGTTTTTTCATATCGCTAGCTTAGAGGGAAATGTCGCTAAGTCCACTTTTTATGAAAACTCGTATTTTGATAGAGGCGGCTAGATAAATTAAAAATGCATCGTTTCGAAAAGAGTTAAGTTCCTTGTTTTATGTTTTCTCGTTTATATTCAATGAAAGGACAATTTGCTAAGTCCAAGATATGTAGTACGAAATCTTTTAATAAAGATCGAATCCCTCTTTTTTGCTTTGTTTTAAACAGGTAAAATGTTGTATTAAATGTTTTGCGAAATACTTGAAGAAAATGCCTATAAGAAGTTTTTTCCTCTCATGTACAATTTTTAAATTGAGACTTAGCAACTTTTCACTCTAAGCAGTACATACATACATATATAAGTCGCATGCTTACTCACTAAAAACAAAACAGCATTAAAAATAAATAAGCAGGATTAAAAAAATAACAATATAATTTTCTAGGATCAATCAAAACGCTCGAAACTATAAAAATGCATTGATTAGATGCGATTTAAGTATTATTTATGCCGGGTCAGATTCTTTGAATTCCTAAATTATTCTTTTTAATCGCTTGCCCTGTTTGGGTCCAATCTAGTAATTACAAAAAAAAAACTAATTGCATCTGAATGTATCTGTATGAATCTGTATGAAGGTGGAAACTGATAATATGGTATTTTACTGTTGCGACAATACCAAGAATGCGATGAGAGTGTTTTGATATGTGGTTTCCACATTGCTTAGTACAAATTGTTTATATTTTGGGAAAGCATCGTCTCACTCGTACTAATTGTGAAGCATATTCATATTCAAAATATAGTCGACGCAGCTTTTTTGACAGAAATTCTGTTGAAAATTTTGTCAAAAGGCTGCATTTATGTATAGAATCGGTATTGGGTACCGAAAAGGAAGTATTGGGTACTGAAATCTTTCTGAAGTATTGGGTACTGAGTATTGGGTACCAGCAATTCAGCACATCACTAGTCTTGACTCACAACGAGCCTAGCGTGCTTCCGAAGTACGCTACACTTTTCCACCCAAATACGTTGCGCGCCAAGAGAAAAACTCCGGAAATTTTCCTCTCTTTATAACCTTTTAAATCTTTTTACAAATTATGAAATATAAAAGAATAATAGACTAAAAGACATCGTAAAGCGGTTGAGAAATAAACTTTATTTTAACAGTTATTAATGAATGTTACAAATAATTTTGAATGTCGAAATAAAATATAACAATTAGTTGTTAAGCGAAAAACACACAGCGAGTTCAATGCTCATAAAAAAATTTTGGTAAAATTTGGAACTTAACCACCCTGGAGGTACCAGTTTCGAAAACGGTTCACGTGTTCCAAAGTTATGCGGTAACATACCCCAAAAAGATTCCAACGAATTGAATTTTTTTTTTAATTCGGTTAAAAAAGTAAGAAAACATATTTACGTATTTTAAAAATTAAATGAAAATAAATGTATAAGATTAGAAATAGAAATGTTTATAATTTAATCTGACATTCATATAGAAAAATCCATGATAAAAACATTACAAGGTAAATTCATTCTCTCATTTCGTCGGCCATGATTTTTTTCTGACGTTTGCCAACATTTTAAAATCATATAAAATTGAAAATAAAAAAATTAAATTGTTCACAATTGTTGTTGTTTGAGATTGAAAATGAGAATGTGTGTGTGAGTTTGAGTTTTGATTTTAAAATTATATTGTTGGCAAACGTCAGACTGCCTCTCAATGGTTTTACCTTGTTATGTTTTTATCATGGAAAAATCTGTGTTTGGCTTACTCTGTTTTGAAATTAAATTAATTTTAAATGTTTTTACTGTGAATTTGACAGACACATGCAATAAGAAGTATCACAAGTAATTTTTAGCAAAAAAAAACCGACTTCAACTCTCATATAAAAAAAAAAAAAATATATATATATATATATCTCATGATCCACAGATCGGATCTTAACCAGATTAGTATGGGACCACCTCTGAGACACTACCTTTCCAATGCAAAAAGAATTATCGAAATCGGTTGACGTGGTCCAAAGTTATGTGGTAACATACATAAAAAAAAATATATTCCGATGAACTGATAACCTCCTCCTTTTTTGGAAGTCGGTTAATAATAATAATTACTACAACATTCTACTGCGAATAGACTGCGAAAAAATTTTACATTGTCACACTTTTCGCGATATGTATTGAATTTGTAAAAGACGAAAAATTAACTATTTGCTTAGTAAACAAATTCAAAATTTCTCTCGCTCTCTTTATTTCAAACGTTTTTTGTTTAATTTTAAATTATAAAATTATAAAAATTAAATTGAGCGAAAACAAAGCCGACTAAAAGTACAAGAATCAACATTGAAAAGCGTTAAAATGAAAATACGGTAGCACGAATTTCGATGTAAAGCAAACCCTATGGGAAGACAATACCTGTAATAATTGTACCATGGTGGGCACTCGTTTTTTAGTATTACCCTAACTACATATGTAAATCTGGCTCTAACCTAGGACTATGATTATGCCCCAATATTTTTACATACGTAGATACGTAAATACATACATATACATATATGTATATCATGTGTATATATGCAGACATAACGTGCCGTTTTTACTTACTTTGGTTCCATTTCCGAACCTTGCTGTAGTAAAGCACCCGTAGTAAACCATAATGAGTTGCCAATTGTAAATTGATTTACTAGTTCAGTCGGCTCTTCAATGCATGGGTAGGGATTATCCCATTCAGATGGTGAAAGACGTCCTAATATGAAAAAGCTGAATGCCACCAGGAGGAAGGACAGTCCCAAAAGCCACCACACCTCTTTGGAGAATGGATCCATAAATGTGAAAAAAGCTGGTGGGGCCTTTTGTGCCTTTAAATGTAGAATTGCTATACCTAGTGATGAAATTCATACATACATAAGTATGTTTGAATATAGTATAACCAGTTCTTAATTTTAACTTTTTATGGAATTTAACATAAATAAAATCTAACCCAAATTCATGAACGGTATGGAGAAGTCGACCACTTGCTGGCGTGCTGCTGTAATTGTTAAATCCGTGATTGCCAAGTCCGCGCGCTGAAAAAAGATGTAGTAAGAAGAGCTAAAATTAGAACTCCGGAGCAAGCTTTTTTGAGGCATTGCGGATTTTGAAGTTGTCACAGGCTTGTATGAATTTTACGCTTTTCGCACTTGACGTTCCTTAGCGAAACAGCGTAATATGATTCATATAAAAGCTGCGGCAAAAAATAATTGCTGCCATATTGATGAAATGTGATGTATTCCCCACCTTCACTTAGTAAAGGACAAAATATGAACTGTGGGTCAAACGTGGTAGGAAATAATAAATGTTATCCGATTTTGATGAAATTTGGTTTTCGCAATTTTTTCGGCCCCAAAAGCATATGTAACTTATCAGGAACAGATATTAAGAACTTAATTATTATCGATGACCAAAAAATAATGTGGCTGTGAGCCATAAAGGTTTCAGAATCACAGAAGGAAAAACAGATAAACAATATGTATCGATCTTGAAGGTAAAAGTATTGTTGTTGAAAATAAATTTTTTTTAAGAACTTACAGTTAAAAAAAGTAATCTTGTAACAATGATTAATAATAATAGTAGTCTATTATTACTAGTCTATTTTTTTTGGAACTTAAGCGGTTGAACCCACAAACCCTATATCGGGACCAACGGTACTAATTTAAAATGGCTGGGAAGGGCGGTATCGAGAAGCTCTATAAAAATTTTCTACTGTTATATAGAGGCAAAAACTAACGGCAGGCAAAATAGAATATTCAAGTATATGTATTATTTAAAATGAATTTCAAAGTCAAAGTCGGGAGATCCACGGGACCCGCGGCATAAATCCGAAAAACGTCGGGCGGGTGGGATCGGGATTGAATATTTACTCCCGCGTCCATCTTTAGTTTGGAGGGATCTTAATTAAAATAGTTTATTACATGGAGTTGGGAACTTACACCCATAATAATTTCTTTTAACATTCCTGATGTTGTATTTGTAGTAGCATTGTATGATCCATAGTCGTTGCCACCGTTCTTCAAAATAAAATCAAAGCCTAGTTTATCAGCGAGTTCTTTAATAAGATCGACGCCATAGCCTTCATATTGGCTGTTGCCTTCCAGTTTTTCATAGCTCTCCACAAGACTTGCATATGGTTTGTTCTAATTTCGGTTGGAAAAAGAAAAGGTGTCAATGTTCATATATACGTAAAAATAAATAAGTACTTATGTACATACATACATACAGTCAATATCTATACTGAGGGAAGTAAGTTCCCATTTTCAAAAGGATATCGTACGCGATTTTTTAGTATTGATACTCAAAAGGCTTTATATAACAACTGATTCCTTTGAGAATGATCTGGAGCATTATCATGGGGGTTGGAAGCACTGAGTTTAGACAACACTTTTGTACAAAATTATACATTTAAGTAATACAAAATGCATCAAAGCAAGCAGACTACATCCAAATAGAATCAGGCCTCATCAGATTAATAAAAATACCTAGTTTCTTTAAAAAATCTATGTCCAAAATTTTGTACCACAATACTAGTCTATTGGATTTTAGCTTTAGAGATTATTTTGATTTAATTAATTTTTTATTTACTTATAAAAACTGATTTTAAAAACTGCCAATGCGTAAAAACTTAGAAACCGAATGTTGCCATTTCGCAGCTTGTGAAATTGTATAGTGTTTTTGGGTTCAGTATTCAATTAACCAAAAGGAAAGTCATGCTACAATAATCGAAAAAAAAAGATTATTATTGATTTGTTTGTAGTTTTATGTCATTAATTTCCAAGCCGATGTTAAGAAGAGTGCTTTTGGTTTTAGTTATATGTAGTTGCATTGCAAATCTATTTTTTGTTTGCACATATCCCAGTGGTCGAAATATTGAATAAGGTGACTAAAACATAAAGGTGTCATTGGAGCTGATTACGATTCTAGTTAGATGCAAAATATTCAAATTTAAAATGGCAAATCTAATATGGAGGAAGCCATACCAAGACATTCTGAGGAAGTATAAAAGTGAGATTCGACGGTCAAAAAAAGCAGCATGGGAGAGCCATTGCCAGTCGTTGGAGAGTATAAAGGACACCGCCATGCTGAGTAAGCTTTTGGCGAAGGACTACTCGTGTCTACAGAGTCTGCGGAAGACTGACTCAGGTTGCTTGTTAACACCCATTTTCCGGGTAATTCTGAATAAGTGTTCAATCCGTGGTTTTCATCCCAAAATCTGGTAGGCGAGGGCACGCCTACGTCAAAGATTTTCGACCAATTAGCTTAAATTCTTTTGGCCTCAAAACTTTCAGAGTGGTCTAGACGCGCACGTTCGGCGGTTTTTGCACGGTGATGATATGTTGGTAGCACTGCGTGCATATTTACAAGGACGATGCACTGAGATGACGCTTCATGAAGTCGTTAGAACAGTCGAGAGGTCTATTGAATTTAAGCAATATACTCTGGCAGCCTTCCTTGACATAGAAGGAGCCTTTAACAATGTTCGGTAGCAGCTATCCAAAATTCCTGGAGGAGCTCGACGTCGAGGAGTCTATAAGCGCATGGCTAATGACGATGCTTCGCAGCAAAACGATTTCAGCTGAACTTGGAAACTACACATTAAAAAGGAGCGTTAGTAGGGGCACTCCTTAAGGTGGAGTGATCTCTCCTATTTTATGGCTTGGCACCATGAACTCAGTACTACTCAAGCTTAACCAGGGGGAGTAAAAGTAGTGGCCTAAGCTGACGATGTGGTAATTTTAATAACCAGGCTATTCCCATCTGTGCTGAGTAACATCGTGGATGGAACTTTAGCAGAGCTACGGGAATGGGCGAGCAATGTGGCCTTAGAGTGAACCCTGAAAAAACAGAATTAATGCTCTTTACGGTCAGGAACAAGGTCCCTAACTTTGAATTACCAAATCTGAGTGGACAAAGCAATGATCATCTAAACAAGCGAAGTATCTCGAAGTCAAACTGGATTCTAAGCTAAGTTAGAAAATAAATATTGAAGTGAGAGTAAAGAAAGCGAGCATTGCCTATACTGCTCCTGTAAGCGGCTTTTTGGGAAGATATGGGGTCTCAATCCAAAACTGATACTCTTGGATCTACACGGTGGTTGTATCCGATCTTATGCTACGGTTCTCTAGTATGGTGGACAGTTTTGAAGAACCAGTATAATCATGTAAAACAAGGCAGAGCTCAGAGGGATGTATGCATCGAAATCATAGAGGCAATGAGAACTTGCCCTACCGATGCCATCAATGTTGTTGCAAACCTATTTCCTATAGGACTCCACATAAGGCACACCGCATCTCTATCGGTTTTAAGACTCAGAGAACTGGGTATATGGTAAGAAAGAACGATCGAGGGCATAGCAGTATATGTAATTTCTCGATTGTCATCTAAGTTGAGACTGGCTTCTGATTATATACGACCTGGCTACATCCGTCGAGAGCCGACTGGGTTGGGGAACTTGATATCTCTACCTGGATACATCATCTGTACACCGATGGCTCCAAAATGGAACGGGCATGATGACCCAGCCAGAAAAAATCCGAAAACCGATCCGAAAAAGAATGGATAAAGTTTGGATTTTTGTCCGTTTACCGATTTCATTTTCGGATACTTTGACGATTCGTTTTGCACTTCATAGACACTTTTTCGTGGTTAAAAAAAAAAAATAAAATTAGGAACCGCCTGACGGAATTCGAACCCGGCACCTTCTGGAAGCTAACAAATACCGACACGCTCTTCTACACGCTCAGCCACTACCGACTGCGCATGCATGCTGCTTTCAAATGCTTGCAAATTCAGTTATTGATTTCAAATCAGATCCAATATACAATACTTTCATTGACGTTTATAGTAAGATCAATTACGATTCCATTTGGTTGTAATATTTTTTCCCCTCAGTGTATGCTCTCACTATTTATCTGATGACAGGAGGTACTTCGTTTTGTCCTCGTTCACCACCATACCCATTGGCTTTGCCTCTGTGTCTAATTCCGAGAAGGCAGAACAGACACAGCCCTTGTTTTTACCGATAATGACGATGTCGTCGGCATACGCCAGCAATTGTACGCTCTTGTAAAGAATTGGGCCCGAGCGCTGCAGTTCGGCTCTTATTATCTTCCCCCACATCAGAGTAAAGAAATCACATGAAAGGGAGTCACCGTGCGCAGAATTTGGGAAAGCTTTTGACTGCCATTCACATGGCATTTTTCACTTTTCCGGTGCCTTCTTCAACCTCTTGCAATTTGAAAAATGCAATAGAAAATGCTGGCTGGTAGTCGGCCGCTGTGGTGTAGTGGTAAGCAGTGCGCGCCTTCACTCATCGACACCTGGGTTCAAGCCCTGGTAAAAGCAACATCGCAAAAATATAGAAAAAGGTTTTTTCTTAACAGCGGTCGCCCCTCGGTGGGCAATGGAAAACCTCCGAGTGTATTTCTGCCATGAAAAACAGCTTCTCATAAAAATGCAATCGCCGTTCGGAGTCGGCGTAAAACTGTAGGTCCCTCCGATTTGTGTGACAATATCAAGGCGCACGCCACAAAACGGAGGAGAGGCTTTCGGCCAAACACTAACATATGTGTAAGCGCCAATCTATTATTATATTAATAGAAAATGCTGGCAGGGCATGTGCAATGTTTTTATGAAAATCGAGCTGTTGGGAAGCAGTTTAAATGCTGTTCCTCCCAGCCAAAATATTTTCATTGGCGTCATTAATAAATAAACGTTGCTTTAAATCATAGCTGGGCACACCAACACAGTCTCATTTTGTCATGGTATTAGTGCGTCGCGCTCAGTTATGGTTGCCGCATTTTTTATAAATGTACTAAAAGTGGTATTTTTCGTGCATGGGTATTTTGGCCTATTTTGCTTATACCTATAGTGTAATAATGAACCTTGGAAGTTTTTAGTAACTAATACTATTAGTTTATACAACCTTTTGCATAAGAAAAATTTAGTACTTGTATAATTTAAAAAAACTTAAATTAGATAAACTCATTTGTATAATACCTGGGCTCCGTTTTATTAGAACAAATTCTTTTATATGCTGACCGGCCAGATGGTTACGGTGTTTAGGTCTTATTTTTTAACCGACTTCCAAAAAAGGGGGAGGTTATCAGTTCGTCGGAATCTTTTTTTTTTTTTTTTTATATGTATGTTACCGCATAAGTTTGGACCGCGTCAACCGATTTCGATAATTCTTTTGGCATCGGAAAGGTAGTGTCTCAGAGGTGGTCCCATACTAATCTGGTTAAGATCCGATCAGTGGATCGTGAGATATATATATATATATTTTTTTTTTTATATGAGGGTTGAAGTCGGTTTTTTTCTTGCTAAAAATTACTTGTTTCATATAAGTAGGTATTTAGTCTTAAAAATAGAGTATAACTTATAAATATTATTCATTAAGTATTTTTGGGCATAAACCAGCATTTACATTTCTCTATCGATTTCTTTTGATAAAAAAAATATTATAAAATAAAGTATGCAATGTGTGCCCTAGTGCGTCGCGCTGAGAAGCACTTTTCTATAATTGCACTGAGTGGAGCGTTTTTTTCATTTGTTTATGGTTAATGGTCGTATTACCACACAACAAGCATTGGGCATTATTAGCTTTTTTTAAAACCAAAAACTGTAATTGGCACTCATACTCAGACATTTTGGGCATTGTTACATATATAGGTGGCAACCACGCGCTAAAATTACGAATAAAAATATTCAACGGCGAAGCATAGTGCTACTCTCATGAAATCTGAAAGCAGACTGAATTGAAATTCGCTGCGTCGTTTCTGTATACGTATAAGCGCTGCGACGCAGACGCTACTCGCGAGTAGCGTTTTGCCCAGCTATGCTTTAAATGAACCACCAAACTCTAACTGAATGTATGGGATCAGGGCTGCCAACTAGGCTCAAACCGTGCAATTTTTGGCCCTACTTTGCTTCTAATGGCACTTAATTTTTCGATTTGGCACAAAGTGCCAAAATGACACCTTTTAAAAATAGTAATAGTTCAATACACTTTTGTGAAATGCTTTGCTTGTTCTTCTTTTTCTGAACTAAAATCATCTAATTTCTATAGTGTATACAACTGGTTTATCTTATTTTGGAATTGGACTTTTGTTTTAGGAATGTGTTTCTAACTTTAATGCGCAATGGGAAGATTAAAAAAGAATGACACCTTTTTTGGCACTTTTATTTTTCTATTTGGCACATTTTGGCACTTTTTTTTATCCTCAATATGGCACTTCATAGCTAAGGATAGTTGCAGCCCTGTATGGGATAATAATATTGTTGTCTTTGTTACATTTAAACCATCTCTTTAATGCTATCTTATTTTATGCTATCTTCTTTTATGTCTGTAATATTAATTTATCCATTTACCGGAACATTTAACAATACGATGAATGTTTTATTTGCAAGTGAATTATCAACGTTGTCTATAACAGAGTTTGTTTGTGGCACACGTTGAATTGTAAGATTTGAAATTTCATCCCAAGTTCCAATTTTCAAAATTCCAGACGGATGCAATTCAATCACATCTAAAGCATAGCCCTTGCGTATATTTCCTTCAAAGTAAATTTTACCTGTTATGGTCCTTTCCTTCAGATTGAGCTGTCACAAAAAGAATAAGAAGTAATTAATTCAATAAAGGTACGTAAGCATAGTTATAGTT
>NW_023458947.1:35532-40930 GCF_013731165.1 Rhagoletis pomonella
TGGATTTCGGTTACGTAGGTGATAACGAACAAAGTTGCATTTTCAATTTTCGTCGTACGTTTTAGTGGACTTTTAACTAATTCAGGAACAGTGTGATAAAGCCAAATTTCAGACTTTGTAAAAAAATTATGAAAATTCTGCAAAGTTTGACCAATATATCTAACTTCTTTATCAGCATGTTTAGGCAAAATTTTGGTATTAAAGTTTGTAGCCCATAAAATTTTAGTATCACAAAGTGCAAATTTTAAGTATCTAGGCCGCTGATTTTTCGCATTTTTTTAGTTGACGGTGCTACGCATTTTTGTTTTCATATAAAAAAGTTACACAGCTGATTTAAAAAAGGAATTTGCATATTAACAGAATAAAAAATGATTCAATAAATTAAAGTGGTGTCAGATAATAAAAAATCAAAGAAAAATACCGTTCTCATATAATTTTTGAATGTGGAGCCATCATCTAGAACGCTTTCACTCCGATCACTGCAGTTTAAAGGTACGGTTTGCACCGTTAAATATTTCGTAGTTTCCGCAAATAGTTGAACAGAGTCGTAAATCAAAGCCATGGAAAGTGTTATGGGACAGGATCCTAAAATTAAGAGAATTTGATTAGTGTCAATGTTGAAGGCACCGTGGCCGAGTGGTTAGAGGTGCGTACTTTTACCTGGCAGAACCCTAGTTCGATTCCGAGCAACATTTAAAAAGGTTTTTTTTTCTTGAAGCAGTCGTTCTTCGACAGTAAGTAAAAAAACCTTGAGTGTATATCAGCCAATAAAAACGTCATGTAACTTATGTATAATTAAACGAAATACCACTTTCAAAATAGGCGGCAACCCTCCTAAAAATTATTTTCGAACTAAAATTTCCTTAAATATTTTTCGTATGACATTGTTATAAATATTTCATGTAACTGATGAATTAAGTGGAAATTTATTTTTTAAACACGTGGCAATCCTCCTAATAGAGTTCTTAAATAAAGGATTTTAAGCCCATTTCCATTGATAACCATCGTTTAGTAATTCATTTAACTTATTAAATAATTTTAGTTTAGCCCTTTAAACTTAAACTTTAAACTTTTTTTTTTACATGTGGCAACCCTCCTATACGTAGTTAATTTATAAAGCCTTTTCAAAACCATTTCGATGGATACCGCTCTTTAATAATTGATTTAACTTGTTAATTAATTTGAGCTTAATTTCTTAACCGGTGGAAACTTTTTTTCGACAAACACTTGACCAAAATCTGAGCGCTAAATATTTATTTTTGTGTAAGTTTGTGTTTTAACGCTTATTTCATAATGAAAACGTATACACATGTACTATACATAACGCTCTTATCTATACTTTCCGTTCGCAGAATAATACTTTATTTGAATTCCAAAAATGAATGCTGCGGCCTTTTCCAAAAAAAAAAAAATTATACTTTATTTGCCGTCTAAATTTTTTATTACACAGTGTTCGCGGAAACACGCTTAAAATGCAAATGTATACTATTATGTAAACAAATAGGGACACGATATCTTGACCAGTTGTGATTATTTTCGTTTCGGTTTTTTAATGATTAATAATTTTTTGTTAAAGTTTAGTTAATTATAGTTAATACTTAACACCATATAAATCCACATTCGAAACTTTGTAGGGAAATGCATAAAACAAAAATGCCACAACAAAAAACTTTGTATTCATAATTTTTAGAAAATTTTCCAATTATGTAGTTTTGTAGCTTATTATGGCGCAAGTTTCAATGGGCTAAGAATTCGCGTTGATTTTTGGTTATTTTTTTTTGCAGACGGTGTTATTATTTCTTCCATGCAAAACCAATTATCGAAAATAGTAACTTTGTATGGAAGAAAACGTGACGCCGACAGCAAAAAATAAATCAAAATTAAACGGTATTCTTTAGACACTTCAAACTAGAATAAGCCCCTTTTTTGAAATCTTATTTTTGTACAAAGTGAGAAATATGGACTTGCATGGCTTTTGTTAGGCATATCATTTTGTCTCGGGGTGTACAATAAAGGAATACCTGGTATTAAGTGTACCCTACTAGGAATTCCTTTATTTTATTGGGAAACTGTTTCTGCAATGTACTGTAAAAAATTCCTTTATTTTTAAATGGATATAATTCGAAACGGGATTTTCGCGCAGTCGGCCGCTGTGGTGTAGTGGTAAGCAGTGCGCGTTTTCACTCATCAGCACCTGGGTTCAAGCCCTGGTCAAAGCAACATCGCAAAAAATATAGAAAAAGGTTTTTTCTTAACAGCGGTCGTCCCTCGGCAGGCAATGGCAAACCTCCGACTGTATTTCTGCCATGAAAAACAGCTTCTCATAAAAATACAATCGCCGTTCGGAGTCGGCGTAAAACTGTAGGTGCCTCCGCTTTGTGTGACAACATCAAGGCGCACACCACAAGTCGGAAGAGAGAAAGCTGTTTCATTACTTCACCTTTATTGCGCCATGGTTCCATGCAAACATTTTAAGGTTTTCCAGCAATGTTTTCAACATATTAAAAAGCATGAAGATAAAATCCATACAAAAGTGCTATGTCTAATTTGTTGAGCAGTTATTAAAGACGACTCTTTTCCTATATTTTGCAGATACATAAAAGTAAACTGCACAGCACTGAAAAAACTCAAATTTTAATGAAAATTTGCTTTAACAAACATTCAAAACCAAACGACATGACATTCCAAGAGTACCGAAATATAGAAAAATAACAGCTTATAATAAAAACAAGACAAGTTGAAGTTTGAAAGTTTGGTTCTCACGTGAGCAACGTCAAAATGGCTTCTACCTGTATTTGTGTGCCTTGAATTGTAGTATGCATGTTTTTAGCCCATTAAATTCTAGTAGTAAAGTGCAAGTCTCAAGATGCTAAGAATTTTTCGATTTTTTTTTTTACCTTTTTTTTGGCGACCGTCGCGATGGTGTTATTATTTTCTTTCATAAAAAAAAAATTGACGAACATAATAACTTTGTATGTACATTTCGAGGGCTTATATTCAATGCCCTCTATCTGCACTTTTTACAAAAATAAGATTCTGATATAAAAATCCAACTTAGACTTAACTGTCATCGGTGATATTAATGCTGACATTATATAATGCATCATCCACTCACCCACAAGGGTACAGAGAGTGGCAGCTAGCCCATGTTTACTATATCTTATAACTCCTTATTCCTAAGTAAAATTAGTGCACATGTCAAGTTTCAGCGAAGTCGGTGCACGTTAACTATTATTTTCAGCTAGCTTTATTTAGCCGATACACTGTGCGTTGTCAGCAAAACAAAAAAAAAAGAAGGAAAATCAACGGTAATTTGTAGACTCTTCAAACTAGGGAATCGTCCCGGTGATTTTTAACCGACTTCAAAAGAAAGGAGGAGGTTATCAATTCGTCGTAATAATTTTTTTGTTTTTTTGTTACTGCATAACTTTGAACCACGTCAACCGATTTAGATGGATGATGAGGAAATTAACGGTACTGCTAAATTTGAAGTTGTTTATGTGTACGGTATGGTTGGATTTACATAGCTTTAGTTAGACCGCATCATTTTGTCGCGAGTTGTACAAAGTGTACGCATATTATCAGGAATTTCTTTATTTTATTGAAAAACTGTTTTAAAAAGTTCTGTATGTACCTACTTCAAAAGACGCTTCTTTTGTGAATAGGATTTTTTTGCAATAATATACAGTTTTTTTGTCTGAAAAAACATGCGAGGGATATTAATGCTCCATTGAAAAGAAATTAGATTAAATTTTTTAAAACCGCCCCCATAATTAAAAAAAATGTTTAAAAAAACGCCATTTGGTTTTTAATAAGTATTAAGAAGCGCTGTTAAATCCTTTTAAATAGTTTGCAATTTATTGTGTAAAAATTTTAAATTCATCTATACACAAACATCTGAGAAATAACGTGTTAAAGTGTAAATCTTGTGAGAATTTTAATTCTTGCAAGCGAACGGAGCGGAAGTGACGCGCCTCGCCCTCCCTTTTTTACAAGCTTTTATTATATGTAGCTAGGACATACAAAGTATGTTCGACAATCTCTTTGTATGGTGAAAATGAGCAATACCTTCCATAAAAAGAATGGTCAAAAATTAACGGTAAGTTCTAAACTTTCACTTTGTTCTACTTAAATTGAATGGGCTACCAAACTGCTTACTGAATGTTTCTAAGAAATGAATTAATTTTCCAAATTTTTTCATATAAACCCGTATAAATGGCCCGAGTTGTTCCATATTTAGAATATATTTATAAGCTTTCTTAAATAAATAAAAAAAAAAAAAAATATTACTTACCACCGATCTGTATTTGTAATATTTATCTATATTATAATTACTTTCAATATTGTTGTATGTATTTTATTTGTAATTTGTAATTTGTATGTACTTGTTGTACTAGAAAAGGCTAAGTCTTATTGTACTAATGTTTTCGAAATGAAATGAAATGAAATATGAAAAGGAACAACTCCAAAAACAAAGGCTCGGATAGCCCATACGAAAATCTATAGAAATCATAGTTGTCGAATTTGTTTTCTTAATTTCTGCCTGCTTCCCAGCTAATCGAAATGTGGCTCGTTTTGCACCACTGAGCGCGACTAAACATTTGACGACCAATATGTGTAATGCCGTAATTATCTACAATTCAACTAATTCGATTCGTGTGGACCGGAAATTGGTTTTAGGTCAATCCATCGCAGAAAGTAGGGTTGAATTATTTTTAAGACAGAAAAACCGATTGATCACTTATCAGCCATGCTCCCATTTTCGGAACCGCAAATATTTTGCGTTTTACTTTTCAAATCGCAAAATTACGTGCTCCAATAAATATTCGCAAATCGGAAAATTTTTGCGGTTTCAAATCGGTTGCCACTGAGACGGTGGAATAAAAATTAAACATAAATAACAAGCTAGCTTAATTTAAATTTATTTTTTAATATGCCCATTAACTTTGTTTGTGGATGTTATGTGTCAATTTACTATTTATTATACACTTCTAATTTTTGGGCAACGAAAATTTGTCGAAGAACGAAGATTTACGATTTGGTGCGGACGATACATGTGAATGCTGGAAACGAAGTGGAAAATGGAACTTATCGATAACAAAAAGTTGCGAATTTAGGAGCAACCAAAAAAAAAAAAACAAGTACGATTTTTACGAAAACACTAAAACTATGCTTAAAAAAAAAAATAAACAATCCAACAACAATAAGCAACGAACAACGGCTATTAGAAAAATCTACACGTATTCATAATTTAAGTGTTATGTGTTATGTTCAGTGTATGCGGTTTCGAGAATGGACCTAACCAAGTAATAGTCACGCACAAGTCTATCCACACGTACGGCGTACGCTAATTTTAAAAAAAGTATGTAGCTTTTTTGTAAACATAGAAGACAATTAA
>NW_023458947.1:41030-41940 GCF_013731165.1 Rhagoletis pomonella
TTTTTTGAATACATTTTGAGTATAACTCTGACTAACATTGAGAGTATTTTTTAGCTTTTTGAAATAAAATCCTGTGCGTTTTAACACCTTGCGAGTTTACTATAAAATGTATTTTCGATTTTAACTGTTTGTTATTTAAATTCAAAATTAGTGTTAGGGCCGATTTCAAATGAATATTTAAATGGCACTTAAGTTTAATTGTCGATTGTTGTTTAAATGCCATTTAACTTTCGTCTGGTTTCAGATCAGCTTTGTTTAAATATGCCAAACAATTGGCAGCGCTGCTGCTTGTTCCTTGAAATTGTTGTTGCATTTGCTTGTTTGTTTACATTTTGTGCTGAACAGCTGATTGTTTTTTGGTGGGATTGATTAAACAACCTACCAATCAATCTTGGTTGTTTGGTACAAACACAGGGTTGCATATCTCATAGTTAAATAGCCAATATTGGCCATTTAAGTGCAGATTAAATGTATGATCTGAAAATGAATAATGGAAGTTAATCAACAATCTCTACTTAAATAGGCCATCTGAAATTGGGCCTTAGTCGTTTCAATTAACAAGCCCGCAGGGAATGCAAAGCGCGAAGCACTTCCAGGGTTAAATATTTGGGCAGATATTTTATTTAATTTAACTTTACTTCCACTTACAATTTTTTTAAATTACGCCAAATTAGCTCTAAAGGCCACCCACACATGTAAATGCTGCAACACTGAATCCACTGAAAGTTAAACATTTTAAGCCAATATAATGTAAACCTTACAACTCAGAATTTGCAAGGGAATCATTTTCGTTTAAAATAGGGCAAAGAAACGGCTTTTGCCGTTGTTATACTTTTAGGTGGTTTTATTTGCAATCTTGATCTTGAACCACTTAACTCTAAAATATATATGTATAAAAGAAAATAATGTA
>NW_023458947.1:41950-53803 GCF_013731165.1 Rhagoletis pomonella
TTTTTTCCATACAAACAAATTTTCGAACATACTTTGTTTGGAAGAACATACGTGAACAAAAATTGTCAAAAATCAACACTTACCTAGCTACTTCAAACTTGCAATTTATTATACTAAAATTTAAAAAGCTGCGTACCCAAATAAAAAAAAAAATAAAAAAATGTGAACATTATGAAATTTTGCTGAAATTTTGTTAACATTGCAGAAAAAGTTAAAATAATCCGCTAAGAATCGGCCGATTACGGCTGTGTGTGACGCTTACAAAATGTTGAGTCTTTTAATGGTTATTTTCCGTCCCTGCATATCGACAGATGACTAAACTTCCTAAAGATGGCGAAGATGTTGCGAATATTTGCATTCGCATTCGTTATGCGAAGGATTCGCATCATTTTACGCATTCGCATTCGACATTCGCATTCGCATCAAATGATACCAATGTTTTGAGAATGCGAATGTGTACATGGGCAGAGAGTCCACTCTAATATTGTTGAAATGGCTCTAATCGGCGGCATACACGGTGCGTCTGACTCCCGAGTCATTTGTGTACGTGTTGACTCGCCTTCGACTACACACACAAATTTATTTTGACAAACACATCCAAACCAACTCACCTAGAAAATAATTTTAGATTCCTCCAGCGAAAGCGAAGGCGCAGATGTAGAATCTGGAGACATTAAAAAATGTGAATTTAAAGCTCAATTGAAGGCCTATCTTAAAGAAAAACGAGCTCATCTAGGTAAAACTCCTCTCGATTGCTGGAAGGCTAAACTGAAATACGACAAATTGACATATCTGGCCCGCAAATATTTGAGCGCTCCACCCGCCAGCGTTCCAAGTGAGCAATTATTCAGTGCAGCCGGCCTTATATAAGAGCTTCTACGAAATCGCTTAATGGGGGAAAAGGCAGCAAAATTACTTTTTTGAAATATAATATGCCCCTTTTGAACTTTGACTACTACATTAAAACACTGTTTTAATAAGTTACAAAATTTTTAAGTAATAAATTCGATGACTAAGTAGCTTTTTTTATGTACATTCGCATTCGGAAAAAAATATGACATTCTTTACATCCCTAATATGTATATAAATATCATCGTTCAAAGTACAAAACCGCATATCAACAAAATGCAAAATCGCGCATGTGAGGTTGAATAAGGCCCTTATTATGAATTGCATTCGATTTTCGATCTTCGCTGGCTATCGAAGATCGAAAGTGAAATTCGTATTATGAGCTATGCAAGTGTGTTGAAAATTTCGTTGAGTATCGAATTTTTTGCCGAACAGAATTTTGCCTTCGTTGGTGTAGCGAAGTGTTAGAAAATTGTAAAAAATTTGTGATTTTCATTTGTTTTCTTTCTTTTTGGTGGCTAGACACTAATTTTAAACAATTTTTATTAATTTAATGCACTTCTAACGTCGTGAATACTAAACAAAAGCTCGAAAGGCTGGTTTTACTTATGAAAGAAAATCGCAATACTCTGTTGGCACGATCGCTGAGAACAAAATAATGGAGCTGTTTATAGGTTTAATATATTTTAAATAGATTTGGATCACAAAATTTCTTAAATATATGGTATGTGAAAATATATTCGAAAGACTGCACTTAAACTCTATTAAACGTTTTCTGCTCCTGGCCAGTTTTCTAAGCTCTCATCCTCTGACGAATCGTTCAACCAGAACTCCGTTGTACTAATTAAAATTTTTTTAACACGTTTTTATAAACTTGTTTTTATTTTATATTTATTTTTTTATTTTATTTTTTATATTTTATTTAATTTTAATTTGCACAAATTTAAATACATATGTATATATGTATAAGCTCACTATTATGTTTACTCGATTTGTAAACAAAGCTTCTCAGCGGGGCAAAAATATACTATTGTGAACAACCTCAACGAGCGAAATTCACAATAGCGCTATTCTTTATCGAATGAGCGCCATAATACCAAATGAAAATTCGTTCGATCAGCACTTTCGACCACAGTCGAAGATCGAATGCAACTGATAATAGGGGCCTAAATTATTTTCTAGAGAGTACAAACACTCATATTTCAAAATGGTTCTCGTTTTTACAAAGCAATCGCATTTCTGGCTAGTATATTTCAACGACGGAGGGATAAGGATTGAGCCAAGAGCTTGTGTAAGAAAATCCAATTTTCGGCAGCAAGTGTCAGTTTCGCGGTTTTGCAGAATTACGATACGCGTTTTTGTACTTTAAACGACGATATGTATGTATGTATGTAATATTACTTTACTGAAATTGATCAATGAAACATCTAAATATCGATGTACATATGTATGTAATATTACAGTACTTGTAGCGGAAACAATTCTTTTAATACAAAGTTATCGTTGCAGCGACTACATTGTATGTATTTAAATATTAAACCTATTTCATATTTTTTTTTCTTAATTTGCAGATAAAATATATTGTTGCCGTACCACAACCGAGTTTCCCATTAATTGCTACAATTGGTCGTCGCTATCGGTCTCTGGTCTCACGATATATGGACACAACGGATGATAGGAATGCATGCGTGAAAGCTGGCATCTCGCCCGCGTGCTATGATCAAGTACGCGATGTGCGCTCGTCATTTCGTGAAATTGATAATCATATTCATGTTTTGTTATGGAAAGCTAAAAACTGGACGTAGCTTTTGAAGAAAAAACTATGGCGATTTGTAAACTAGCATTTGGTTGGCTGCTTTATTTCAAGTTAGAAGTTTGTGTATAAATGACATAGATGTACGTACACACTTAAACCTACTTATTTATGTATGTATATTTGTTAAGCTTTGTATTCGTATCACGTGCCGTTAAGAAATAAAGACATCTACGCCGTGCGGGTGGAAATGGAAAAAAAAAAAACAAAATGAAATGTTAAGAGTCTGAGTTATTTCGCTATTAACAGTAAAGCAATTACATTTTTTAAATGAATATATGTACATATTTTAAAGTATATACCTTCCCAGCAAAAAATGGTTTAAGCAGTTGTAAGAAATAAGCAATACGCCAGCGGTGCTGCTTGGAACGTTTTTTTACATGATCTATAAGCCTTATAATAAGGTAGCTATACTCCATGTGATGCCCTATTTTATATGACCTATAAGACTTAGGCATAAGGGTGTTTCTCGGAGAGAGAGAGAGCAAACCTCATGAACTGCCGACATCAACACAGCGACATTTCGCTGTTGGTGTTCGGTGTTGAGTCAACACCCAGTGGGAATTAGGAGCACGTAATAATACCTTATTAGCAACTTACTCTTCACCTGGCAGTCATTGCCATTTCCCTGCCGAACGTCCCTTACTTTTACAAAGGCATGGCCGCCTTATGTAATTAGGAATTTAGAATGTACATTTGGTATCAGACATACTTCTGAGCCGCTTTACAAAGTAAGTTACGTGTAATGCAGAGAAGTCGCTCGGAGTAGTTCGGCGCTTGGAGATAACTTCGGCTGCACGTTACTTTGCAACTGACAACGTAATGTGTCGTTGGAGGTGTTCATTTTGTGCTTTACTAGTAGATTACGCTGGTCATGATGACAATTTTGGTACTAAAAACTGAAAGAAAACATGGCTTACCTCGTAAGGTGCTTACCTATTTTCCCAGTGGGCACATTTACATTTACATGTATGGCTGCAGCTGAGTGTGCAAAGACGCTTGATACAATTGGTTGCTACCAAGGCTGTCCGGGTTCGATCCCCATCAGACGGAACATGAAATTTAGTATTTTTTGTTTATTCTTAATTATAAAACAGCTTTCACGAAGTGTAACGTGAAGAAAACGTGTTTATTTTATATGATCTATGAGCCTTATTATAAGGATATTATACTCCATGTAAGGCCTTATTTTAAGGGCTTATGTAAGCCTTATTTTATATGGCCTATAAGACTTATAGTCGGCATTCACGGTGCGTCTGACTGGCGAGTCATTGGTGTACGTATTGCCTCGCCTTCGACTACACACAGTTGGATCATTCAGAGTCATGTCGGTGTAACTAACACATAATTATTTGCACAAACACATCAAAACCGACTCGCGAGTCAGACGCACCGTGTATGCCGCCCATTAGGCATACAGCTGATGCCACATACAACTTTTGCTTCGCTTTACGTGACAGATTCGCTTTGACAGATAAGATGAATTGTATTAAAATGTACAGAGCGTGCTACATAGATCGTTGAAGCTGCAGCACGAAGAAACATACAACCTAATTACATTGCTGATATTTCTAAAGCAAAATATATAAAATCCAAAGCAATTTTGGTGAGTAAAAAAGCAGTACAAAATTGTTTTCTTGACGTATATTGGGGCATACCTTTTGCATCTGGCGCTTTACTGGCAAAGTTATAAATGTCACGCAAATCTACAAAGTTTTATCTGGCATCAGCTTAAGTGTGTGTCTCAGAGAAAGAGAGAGAACCTTATGACCTGATGACATTAACACGGCAAAATCAGGTGTGAAATAAGCAATGTTTCATACAACTGGCTCTCGTTATAGATTTCAGACATTAAATTATAAACCTTATGATCATATAAAATAAGCTTTATAAAATGCGCAAATTTTTGGGAGGGTTGTTTATACCTACACATAAAGCGCTTTGACCCAGTTCGCTGTAATTCAAAGCGGGTACATAAACCAAATTTCAATACGCTCAGAAACTAAAAAGTTTATTGACTCGAATTTGTTTTCAAATCGGTTTTGTATTTCTCACATCTGTTAGGAAACAGGTATAAACACACCACTCATTTGACGCGAAGGGAAAATAGGCTAGTTTTCTTTATACAGCCCAGTTTAAATTTGAATTTTCATTGTAATAAATTTAATTGATTGTTCACTTCCATTACGGTCACGCGAAAGAAAACAAAAATTTTTTTTACACAGGTATAAACGTTTGAAAGAAATATGTGTTGAGTCAAATCGGTTTTGTTTTGTAAATGCGGTTCTTACATTGGTATAAACAAGGTAATATAACCATTTCATGGTCATTCCCACGACAGCCGGTTCTACGTACCGGAATGACTCGGGTTTCACCCGACCAAGGGCTGTTGTTTCGGCGATCTAACCCCGTTTAGGTCGGCGAAGTATCTCCATAGGGCAACATTCACTACGCATTCTCCTACTCAGGGCTGGCATCGAGTCAAACCCTGGGCCAGAAATATACACCTGCTGTGTATGCCGAAGACGATTACACCACAACTCCACCTCAGTCAAGTGTAATGCCTGCGAGGGGTGGAGTCACCTCAGGGTCTGCTCGGGACTACGGACACACAGACAGTGGACCACGTCTTACGTGGCCCCCTGCTGCTCAAATAGAGCAGCCTCCACGGCAAACCATAGTCCGCCCGTGCAGCCCCACACACTCACACAGCAACCACACGCAGTCGCCACTACACAACAACATAATAACACCACAGACCGTACCACAGCCACCACAGACCACATAACACACACAACCGCACCACCACCCACACGCCGCCGCCAACAACTCCTGGTTCCCCCTACAATCTGCACGGTATGTCAGACCAGAATATTCCGTAATGTGACATCAGTCAAGTGCAACACCTGCCTTGGCTGGTGCCACTTTAGGGCATGTTCAGGTCTGCGTACCACGCGAGATTGGACGGGAAATTTCGAGGGCCCGTGTTGCGCTGCTCGGTCGCAGACGTCAATTGCGACGCCCCCCACCACCACCACAGGGCGGCAATCACCTCAGCAGCACACACAGCCAACGGCGGCAAGAACATACACCTCACTCACACCCCACATCACGACACGTCTCCCGAACCACATGAAGCTCCTCCAATTCAACTGTAACGGGCTACAGAGCAAGATTGAGGAGATAACCGTCTTCATGTGTCGGCATGGTATATTAATAGCTGTGGTCCAAGAGACGAAGTTGCACAGCAATTCAACTTTGTTGAATTGCGCCGGGTACAACGTGCACCGTCGAGATCGCGAGCGAGATAATGGTGGTGGCTTAGCGTTCATCACGCACCACACCGTGCAGTATCGTCTTATCGAAGCAGACATCGACCGCAGGGATACCACCCTAGAATGTCAGGGCATCGCTATCCGGTCAGGCGATGTCGAGCTCGAAATATTTAACATATACATACCCCCTGTCACCTGCTGCCCGGCAGGATATCACCCTGATATAGGTGCGCTCCTCAGAGGTGAAAACCGTATGGTAGTAGGTGACTTTAATGCGCACCACGATCTTTTGCACTCAAGCCTGTCAAACGATCGTAGGGGAACAGACTTGGCTGAGCAGATAGACGATTCGACATTCTGCACAATGAACGACGACGCACCCACCAGGATTATGGGTAACTGCAGTAGCTCGCCAGACATCACAATAGTCAGCGCTGGTCTGATAAACAGCATAACGCGGCGACCTATGCTGACTCTAGCATCAGACCATCTACCCATAGTCATCTCGATTGATAAACCAACCGACTTTGCCTCCGCCAAACACCGGACCTATATCAACTTTTCCAAAGCTGATTGGAAAGGTTACGCGGAGTTTACTGAAAACACCTTCGCAGCGCTCCCCACACCAACCGACGTCCATCTCGGTGAACGTAAGTTCCGCAGGGCTATCACTGCTGCTGCAGCTCGCTTCATACCGGCAGGACGTATATCGGACCCACGTCCAAACTTCCATGCCGAAGCGGCTGTTCTAGCTGATGAGCGTGATAGCCTTCGTCAGGCCGATCCCGGAGATCCCCGTATCAGGGATCTCAACGCAGAGATTCGGCAACTTGTAAACGTACATAAGCGGAAGAAGTGGGAGGAGCACCTGAAGACTTGTAATTTCACCTCTGGTGTGAGCAAGCTTTGGTCAACAGTGAGGTCATTGTCTAATCCGACGAAGCACGACGACAGAGTCGAAATTTCCTTCGGCGACCATGCATGCGATGCGCGAGCTATTTTAGCCGGCAGTTCATACTGCATCCTCCGGTAGACAAAGCCAAGCGTCGAGTGACCAGAAGGCTGCACAAACTGCCAACAACTTGTGCCCCCCTTGCTTTCACTTGCGGTGAAGTTCAGGTGGACATCGGGAAGGCGAAAGCCTCCAAAGCCATGGGTCCCGACGGAATATGCATGCTGATGCTGAAAAATTTGGGTCCTGCGGGGGTAGCGTACCTAACGGAGGTCCTCAACCTGTCAATGGCCACTCTCATCATCCCAGACATCTGGAAGGTGGGGAGAGTGGTCCCACTGCTCAAATCGGGGAAACCCGCCAACAAAGGAGATTCGTATCGTCCGATTACACTCCTTTCCCCGGTAGCGAAGACACTCGAGGCCTTGCTACTCCCGTACTTCACAAACCACCTGACCCCAGCGAAGCATCAGCATGGTTTCCGTAAAGTGCACAGTACAACAACAGCACTTAACGCCATAAACACTCAGATAACTCGTGGCCTTAACCGCAACCGTCCCTGTGAGAGAACGATTCTAGTAGCGTTGGACTTGTCAAAGGCGTTTGACACCGTCTGCCATTCCACGCTGGTAGAAGATATAGAGGCCTCCTCTCTCCCACAGAGGCTCAAACGGTGGTCGGCAAATTATCTGAGTGGTCGACATTCGTCGGTAACATTTAGAGACAAAACGAGTAAGCAGCGAAAAATAAAACAGGGGGTTCCTCAGGGTGGTGTCCTTTCCCCGCTACTGTTTAACTTTTATATTTCAAAGCCCCCTCAACCACCAGAGGGAGTCTCGATTGTCTCCTATGCCGACGACTGCTCGATCATGGCGACTGGGAATGGAATTGATGACCTGTGTTTGAAAGTAAACGGCTATCTCTCCGAACTTTCTCGCTTCTTCACTGCAAAGTGTCTAGCCCTCTCCCCTACGAAATCCTCCGCGACCCTGTTCACAGCCTGGACGAAGGAGGTCAGGCTACCGCTGGGGATTCACGTCGATGACACACCAATTCCGACGGTGAATAACCCCAAAATACTCGGAGTAACATTCGACAGCCTGCTCTCTTTCTCTGCGCACTCAACCGCTATTGTCAATAAAGTACAGAGCCGCAACAAGGTCCTCAAGTCGCTAGCCGGCAGTACTTGGGGCAAAGACAAAGAAACGTTGCTGGCAACATACAAGGCAATAGGCCGGCCGGTTTTGAACTACGCAGCGCCAGTGTGGTCGCCAGGGACTAGTAGGACGCAGTGGACGAAGCTACAGACGGTACAAAATACGGCACTTAGGACAGCGACGGGATGCCTCCTGATGTCGCCTGAACACCATTTGCACGGCGAGGCGCAAATGCTCCCAGTTAAGGAGCATAACATAATGCTCTGCAAGCAGTTCCTGATCGGGAGCTACAGAAGTGGCCACCCAAACAGACAGCTGCTTGCAGAGGAGCCCTCGCCTAGGCACGTCAGGAGGCATCTATATGAACTGACGGACGAAGTCCAGAGGTTCATTAAGCAACCTCTGGACCCGACAGCGTACAGACAGGCCCTGAACGGCATTCACAGGGACTCAGTCTCGAGTTATGTAGACTCTAGACCTGTGAATGCCGTTCTAGGCATACCACCCCCGGACATAGACGAGACAGAGCTTCATCTGCCTCGGGAGACACGCACTACACTCGCTCAACTTCGCTCCGGCTACTGCAGCAGGTTAAACTCCTACTTGAGTAGGCTGAATGAGGATGTGCCGAACGAATGTCCGGCATGCGGAGAGACCCCACATGACTCGAACCATCTCTTCGCATGCCCGGAAAACCCGACAACCCTAACGGCCTTGTCCCTGTGGACAGATCCCACAGAAGCTGCACGCTTCCTAGGGTTGCCGTTAGTGGAACTTGACGACAACGACTGAGATACCAACCGATCTGGGCGGGGTTGTTGTAGCCGCTACAACAACAACAACAACCATTTCATGGTGAAATTATACCAGATGTAGCAATAAAACAGCTTCTCGCTTTAGTTTCTTAGTTTTCTTGACACACGGCTATCTTATAGACATTTTTTTCAAGAAAATTTTCAAATCAGATAGTGTCAAATATTTCTTCTCGCTCTTGCTACTACACAAGTGGGGTTACTCTGTAATGCTATGCGAAAACAAATGATTCGCGTTCGCGCAAAAACTTCTAAGTACACTCTAAAAAATCGGTTTAAAAATGCGACTTTAAATTGAGCATATTTTTGTTTATTTTTAAAATTTTTTGGTAAATGATGGATATGTATTTTTCTCGTTTACACATTTTCGTGTGTCAAAATCCTTCTTGTTAGCGGCTTTACACAATTCTACGGTGGAAATCAGACAGCAGATGTGTATTTTGTAACTTGTACACACTTTCGTAGTAAATTTACGCATACCACAGCAGCT
Organism: Rhagoletis pomonella; assembly: GCF_013731165.1. Lineage (NCBI taxonomy): Eukaryota > Metazoa > Arthropoda > Insecta > Diptera > Tephritidae > Rhagoletis > Rhagoletis pomonella. The sequence continues at coordinate 51,299 of NW_023458947.1, forward strand.
ATATTACGCTCTAAAAAGTCCGAAATTTAAATAAACTATTCGTTGAATAATCGAGCATGTAATTTTGCGAATAATAAGGTAGGAAATCAGTAACCTACCTTTTAGGTACGAAATCTACAATTTTTTTTTAGAGTGTATGTAATACATAGGGGTGATTGCCTACCTAATCGCATCTCTCTGTCGTATCGCATTAGAGAGTTGCCCCTCCCTGATATAATTTCAGCATGGAATCATTTTACAGTGCTAACAAATTTTCTTATATTTCAAGATGAAGTTATTACAAATTGTCTCTTAACTTTACTGACGTTTATAGTAAGCAAGCAAAAATAAATAAAAATACATTACTATTATTTTTCCATTGATTTGTTTTTTGTTTCAATTGATGTATTTGAAAGCGAAAGGTTGCGACTCCTTGAATATATTGAGGCGGTGCTTCTTAGAATACGCGTGTGACTATTAAAATCAAGGGCAAATTTTAATTCTTCCCTAAAGGCCTCCTTTACTGGCACCTTAAGGAATGATAAAAAAGTTAAAGTTGTGTGCTTTATTAATATCGCATTTTACTTACGCCATAGTGATTCGCCTTTGCCATAATGTAACAAATCCAACTAACGATTCCATAAATAAACGCTAGTGCACTTCCCACAACCAGAACGATGTATATCCCCATTAGGTTTTCCATTTTTAACTCGGTATCTTCGCCTCCTTGTTTACCGGACTGAAATTAAAGTGAAATATGGATATATTCATGTCAAAAATAATAGGGACACGACATTTTGACCAGTTTTGACTATTTTTCTTTTGTTTGTTTAAAGTCAATTTTTTTTTTTTATAAAAATGCAGCTCATTTTCTAACAAAAACCATGTAAGCCTAAATTTCAAACTTTGTAGAAATTTAGAAAAGTTCAGCGAAATTTTACAACAACAAAAAACTTTTATTAAGAATTTTTAGAAACTTTCAAAGTACGCAGTTTTATAGCACATTAAATTCTAGGTCAATAAAGTACAAGTTTGAAGTGACTAAGAATTCGCGTTAATTTTTGATTGTTGTTGTTGTAGCAGCTACTCAACCCTGCCTAGATCGGCTTGTCCCTCAATCGTTTTCGTCAATCTCAACTAAGGGCAGACCCAGGAAGCGTGAAATTCCCACTGGGTTAGTCCATTGGGACAGGGGAGTTAGTTGGGTGGGGTTTTGGGGGTATGCAAAGAGATGTCTCGAGTCATGGGCATGCCGGGCACTGGTTGGGAACATCTGCAGCTAACCTAATCAGGTAAGAATTTAGCCAACGGCGTGAATTCTCAGCTGTAGTCTGACCTTCGTCCAGGTGATGAAAAGGGTTGTTGAAGCTTTTTTAGGGAAACGGTTAGACTCCTTACAGTGAAGGAGCGAGAAAGTTTGAGGAAAGTTAACTTTCCAACAAAAGTCATCAACTCCATTTCTGGACGCCATTATCTAGCAGTCGTCAGCAGCATACGGCTATACTATTGTAGCGTGGAGTGGCTGAGGGTGGGCCTGCTCGAGGCACGTAATAAAGGCGGCAATACTGCTAAACTGATGAAAATTTGCAACACTGTTGCAACTGCCCAACTGACAATACCGTTGCCAGAAATTAACACCGAACGTGATACTCTAATAATTCGCGCAATACTGCGGTTGTGATTGCAACTCGAACAAGCCCGGTATCAAACGATTTTTGACAGATTCAACACTACCAGGATTGTTCTCTCACAGGAGTGGTTGCAGTTCAGGCCACGAGTTATCTGGGTGTTTATGACGTTAAGTGCTGTTGTTGTGTTGCGCACTTTACGGAACCCTGGCGTGCACTTTACGAATACCTCGCTGGGGTCAGGTGGTTTGTCTAGTGCGAGAGTAGCAAGGTCTCCCTGCCGCGAAAGGAGTGTTATCGGACGACAGGACTCTCCTTTGTTGGCCGGTTCCCCCGGTTTGAGTATTGAAACCACTCTCCCCATTTTCAGATGTCGAGAAAGACGATAATGGGCGTGGACAGATTGAGAACCTCGGTGACGTAATCTACTTTCGCAGGACCCAACATTTTCAGCATCATCATGCACTTCCATCGGGTGCTTTGGGTTTGGAGGCTTTAGCCTTCCTGATGGCTACCTGAACTTCACCGATGGTGAAGCCGCTGGCAGTTTGTGCAGACTTCTGGTCACTCGACGTTTGGCGTTGTCCACCGGAGGATGCAGCGCTGCGGGTGGGACGAAGTGTGTTCACCAAAATATATTTCGCCACTGTCGTCGCGCTTCGTTGGGTTGGACGGTAACCTCTCGGTTGACCAAAGCTTACTCACACCAGTGGTGAAGTTGAAAGTCTTCAGATTCTCCCCCCACTTCGTCAGCTTATGTACGTGCACAAGTTGCTTAATTTCCGTGATTAGGTTTCTAATAGGGGAATTTCCGGGATCAGCCTGACGACTCTCATCGGCTAGGATAGTCGCTTCAACTAGAGAATTCGGACGAGTCTCCGCGAAGCCGTTACAATGA
>NW_023458947.1:56803-60991 GCF_013731165.1 Rhagoletis pomonella
GTTCCAAAATGTTTTTGGAATATTTTTTTTTTGCATGTGTATAAAAAGAGAGCTTTCGGATTAAAATGTGCTTGCATTCAATTTTCGTGCTTTCATTTGTACATGTACAGGGTTGCCAGAAAATGTTTAAACTTGTCAAAAGTAGCCAAAATAATCGCCGCAAGTTAACAAAATTGTAAAAGCTTACATAAAATCATAAATAAATGTTTAAGGTTATGCAAATAAGTCAGTTTTTGCAAACAAATAATAAAAAGTCACTTTTTTAAATTGGGACATATGTAGGTTCTAACTTATAATTTTGTTTTCCATATAAAATTTTCCTTAAATTATTCGAACTTTACAAAAAAAACAAAATGCACTTGAAACTTACAAAATAAACCTCTTGCGCAAACATCGTGTCAATAACGTTTGAAAGTGCAACTTTGGTTTATTGCTGTCTAACGATGTTTTTTATTTTACAAAAACAAAGTGAAGTTTCTATTATTCTGGAGTATTCCCTACAGAATGGTGACAAAAAAGAAATATAAAACTGGCCTTACGAAATTGGACTTTCGCACAGCCAAATGAATCATTTGACCTAATGTATAATCTCAGTTATACGAGGGAGCGTGGCACCTCCCATAAAACAGAATTTTTATACCGCATATCTATATATCTGCCACCTGCTTAAAAAAATCAAATTCGACTTGGATTAAGGGAATTATTTATTTGAAAATTATATTAAAGAATGGATGACAAGAGGCTTAAATAAGTTGTAGTTTGAAAGTATTTTGGAGAGGGTTGTCATCTGTTTGAAAACCCAAATTTAAATTATTTATTCGAAAGATATTTGAAAAATTTTTTAACCTTCAGATTGAAAATTTAAAATATTACTGAGGTGTTTTACAAGCGTTGCCACCCGTTTAAAAATTAAATTAGTTTAATTTAAATGAATTACTACAATATGGGTACCAATCGAAAGGTATTTGATAAGGGTTTTAGTTATAAAACACATGTAGGAGGGTTACCACCTATTTGAAAAATCAAATTCTCCTTGAATTAAAGGAATTTGATAATTGAAATATGTTTCACAATATGGACGTCAGACAAGAGGGATTTAATAGGGTTTTAGTAAGAAAATATTTCGAAGAGGATTGAAACCTGTTTTAAAAGTCGAGTTTAAATTATAAATATTCAGCTTGAACATGTAGAGCTTTCTGAGGTTTTGGAGAGGGTTGCCACCTGTTTTAAACATAAATTCAAATAGGCTTTTACTATAAGTTTAATGAGTTATTACAATCTATCTTTTAATCGGAAGAGTCTTGAAAAGGCTTTATTTCTAAGCAACGTAAGTATATCAGGGACTCCACATGTTTGAAAATTCAAATTCAACTTGAATTATGGGAATTAATGGTTTAAAAAGTAAAATTCAAATTATTACAATACGGGTATCAATCGACATGATTTTGAAATGGCTTCATTTCTAAACTACATGTACATAAGTATGAAAAAGTATCACAAGAGAGAGGTTTAAGATAGTTTTAGTTTGAAAATATTTTGAAGATATTTAAAAAATTTTAAGTCTCCTGATTTTCCGAAAATTGAATCGGTAAACGGGTAAAAATCCGCATTTGAGCCAGTTTTCTTTCCATTTTCGGATCCATTTCCACATTTTTTGCTGGCTGGCTGAAATATTAAAGACTATAAACATACACATACATACATATATAGATTGTTAAAGACGAACTAAATTACATTGCAAAAACTGTTGCTACTGTTAAGTGGCTCTTGCCTCTAATCCTTGTCTTATTCATTTCCATCCCTTACTAAAGTAAGCAGTAAGAATTGCTATAGTAAGTCCAAAAGATTAGACATGGATTCGACATGGACTAGAGATATGAGCCACTTAACAGTTGTAACAGCTTTTTTTTTTTTTTGAATTTTTAATTGTGTCGTTATTGCACAGGACCATCGATTTATCTTGTCTTAAATGGCATATGCAAGGATTTTTCATCGTGTAAACATAAATAAAGTTACGAGCAGGTACATGTTTAAAAATATGAAAACCGCGTTTTTTGACCTTTGAGTATGCGTAAATGTTATTTTTATTTATTTCACTACAAATCTCACGATATCATAGATGCCAACGTCTGGTTGACCCTGATTAGTCGTTAAGGTATTTATGAACAAAAGGTTAAAGCGTGTGAATGAATGTGGACAATACTTGTCACTTCACTGCTGTGCGCAAATGTGTGACAAATCAGCCAAATCGTCTGATCGCAATACGAATCATTTGTACCAGGGTTGAATATTCGCATTCGCATTCGCAACCGCAGAGCTTCTGTATTAATTTTAACATTCGCTATCGCATTCACAGTAATCAATGCGGAGCTTTTGCGAATGCGAATGTTGTGCAAGTGCACCGATAAAACGTATATATCAAACAAAATAACAAATTGTAACCAATATTTTTGCCTGTGGTCGTGGGATTATTTCAAATGTCATATTTATCAACTTTGATGAAAATGTCTTTAAACATATTTTTTCTTAAGCTATATAACCGAGCTATCAATGGGCTTTAAATACCTGCATTGATTTATTATAATTTTTTTGGACCAATCTTAAAAAAACTACTAAACACAAAAGAAGAAAGTGTGCACTGTAGTTCTTAACCAAATTTTCGTGATTTGCTTTTGATGTTACATACATTCGTTGCAATTATTTCAAATGGGGCTCTTTGGGGAATTTATTTTTAGCAAAAATTTTAAAACAGTAATTTTGTTTACGTGTCGGGCAATATTTTTTTCATAGGAAAATACATTGGATCCTTGGCTAAAAACTTCTGTGGTAAAACTGTCTCTTTGCTATTTAAAGTCAAAGGGTAAGCTCCTTCAATAGGGATTTCCAGCAGAAATTATCAACGTCTGGCTATAAAGAGAATTGATGCTCAAATAATTAAAAAGCTATAGGTCTGACCTTTAATTAGATAAGAACTACGTTACTATCTCAGTCTCAAATACTTATAAAAAAAACGGGTACTTTTTTTTAAATAACAATATTCTGATCCGATTCTGCTGGCAGTCACCACTTTGAAACAGAATTTTGTTCAAAATTTTCATTCCTGGAAAATAATAATTTATGTTCCATATCCACCTATTTAGCTCGCTATGAGCACAAAATTTTCAAGCCAGTCGCAGAAGAAAGTATTATAAATGAATTACAAAAACTGAAATCGAAAAATTCTGAAACAGCCAAAGGAATGAGAATGAAGAACTCTTTTTAAAAAGCTTTAGAAAAACTTGACACATCTGGTTAGGCTTGTAAGCGCTGTTGAGACAACGATCTCGCCATTATGCTAGATTCTAACTTAAAACTTTCTTAAAAATTAATGACATCCGCATTCGCATCCGCATTTGCGGATGTTAGCTGTTAAATATTCGCATCCACATTCGCATCTGCGGATGTCTAATATTCCACTTTCGCAACATCCCTAATTTGTACATCGATATCCAAATGTGCAAATGTGGACAAATCAAAATTTGGGATTTTGTATACAAATGTACAAATCGTGTGATCCCTGCTTTGTGTTTACTTAGCAAGCTTATAAGCTCATCTCAATTTTAGCTAGGTATGAATAAGCGCTCTGTGTGCGCGTCCCCCCATGTCGAAATGAACTTAAAGGACATTTTTTTAATATAATGACACAATTAATTTTTAATGCCCGACTTTATCATTTGTCATTTTTGCCATTTAATAGTACATTCTCACTGCACTACAATCTGAGATTTCGCGAAATCTTTCCAGTAGGATTTCCCCATATTCTTTCATGATTTCGATTTCTTAGATTTCAATCACATTTCAACGAAATCCCATCGAAAATCTTACTTTTGTAAAGCGAACAAACCTTTAGATCAGACCTGGGCGGCGCCTGCCCGGCGGGCATATTCGCGTATACATACAGGCTCTGCTTTAGAAGGCAGCGAAAGCACGACTTGTTCGCACGCACACAGTGACATCAATTTCTCGCACACTACAAATATTCTCTGTCGAAGCTGCCCACCTCTGCTTTAGATACTAAAAAGTTCAACCCTGCAGACTGCTTCACTTCATAATAGGTTTGTTCGTCGAAAATCCAGCAAGAATTATCCAACACTCAAAATATCAGAGAGTAAGAAAAAGTTCTCTCAAATTCTCTCTCATGTTGAGAAA
>NW_023458947.1:61091-79284 GCF_013731165.1 Rhagoletis pomonella
TGCATAAATAGGATCACTGTTTCAAAGAAAACTAATTTAGATTTTAACGTACATACATATGGCTGATTACTTCAATAGTGACATGACCAGTGATCGGACTTCTACCACATTGTGGTAGATCTACCACACAAGGTCTGAAACCTACCACATATTCGCATTTTTCAGTAGTAATAATTAAGTTCCACATGATTTTCCTTATTATTTTTTAATTTTAAGAGCAAAAATTGTCCAACACTAAATACTATGTGATAACAAGTAGGAACACGATATTGAACCGAAAGTATCGATATAATATTCATTTAAAGTATCGCTACCCATTATCGGGTACCCATTAATATAGGCTGCATTTCTTTATTCATTCTGAACGTTTGGAATACACTTTTTTGTTTACTTATTCTTTAGAACGTTCCTAATGATATGTCAACGTATATTTCAAACGCATTCTGTTTATTCCGGCTATGAAATGGGATTATCCGGAATGTATAAAGAAACGCAGCCATAGTAATAAAAAGGCTCGATATTCCAAATATCGATACAAAATTAAAAAAATTAAATCTGAATATTGGTCTAATTTTCTAATAAAGAATTAACACTTTGCACTTTAATAAGTACATCAATAAAGGCGCTCCACATTGCAACCTAAGATAGTACACATTTCTGCGTTTTCAAGCTCAAAATATATCCATATTGCTTTACATATAAATTCCAAAGTAAGTTAGATGGTTATAGTACGACATAGATTTGCAAGAAATGGAACCATAGCTAAGGCTAAAACTCATGTTTTATTTGCGTTAAACATTTGTTTAATCACAAAATTAACAACAAAACTTTCAATAGAAATTTTAGTAAGGTAGCGTCATGTCAGATACTTCGGCTGATAAAAAAAACAGACAGATTTTTACATTTTGGAATTTGAAAAATTAGCCTTAAATATTTCAAATATTACTACAAAAAGTTTTATACAAATAGTTTTGTCCAATTCCCAGAGTTTTAAAATTTTGACGTTTTAATTTTATTTTCTAATATTTTATCATACAAATGTCATGCCACGCCAGATTGGAAATGCCCAATACAATATATCATTATTCCCATTAACTTTGTAATGTACATTTACGATTCGATACTATACAAGAGCTCTGGTACTCGATTCTAAAGTTTTTAAAGCGTTGTTTACTTTTACTCGAGAATTGTCAAAATCGGCAAAATCCAATTTAAAAATTTTGCAGTTCTTTTTAATTTTTGTAAAAAGTTTGATCCAAAACCTGAGATCTACCACATTTTTTCCAAATCTACTACATTTTTTTCCAGAATCTACCACAGAGAATTTTCGTTAAGTCCGATCACTGGACATAACTCAAAACAGCAGAACTCCCATAGTAAAAAAGAACTGTATATTTTGTTCTAGTGAGATCCTGGTAACCGATACAGCTATGAGGTATGTATGTATTTTTTGGATTATGATACAATTGAGGTAAATAGCGATCTGCAGATATTGACATTGTACTCACCTGCCGTAAAAATTCCGGCATCGTGTCTGATGAGCCGGCAACAACGATACGACTATCACCGGATTTCCTTACACGCATCAACCCAGTTTTATAATTTCCATTTAGTTCCATATCGTAACGTAAAACCGTTATGGTTGGACCATTAGTGCCATAGAAAGCCAAGATACCATTAAGTATATCTAAATATTCAACTTGGGGTACACATGGAGAAAATAGGTATATTAATGTAAATACATAACTTTTACACATTCAATATGAAAAGTATTTGGTTACCAGATTCATATAAAAATATAAAACGTGACCATTCATAGGCAGATAGTAAAAAATATAATGCTTTTGATAAGTCTAAAGGATGTGGATATAAGTTAAAAGCCTCTGAATTCTCGTTCATATCTGAAAAGAAATAGGGCACATCTTTGGTATCGCAAATCGTGGACAAATGTTTGGCGGTGTGCCGTGAGGAGGGACCAAAAATTCCCCCCACACCATCCTGAAAAAATGTAAATACATTAAATACTAATAAAAATCTTAATACTATGTATACACACAGTGCCTTTGTTTACCTTAAGAAGTTTACATAATACACCGTAAGCTTGAAAAGAATCGCCATAGTTCATCTCCTCTTTCACAGCTTTTAGAGGAGTCTCTAACTCTGCATTGGCAACCTCAATTGCATGTTCAAAAATTAGACCCATTTGCTCGGTATATTGGTCAGTTATTAAGCCTATGTAAAATTAAAAATGTAAGAGCATACTTTTCTATTGCATGAACATATCTGCGACATTTGACAAAACAACCTCTTTAAAAATGACAAATTTTTTAGGACGGCGAAAGCGATGAAAAGCTTTCTAGTTACAACAAAAGTTTGTTAAAACTGGACACATATCAGTAAATAAGCGTTTTTCAATAAATCTTTTTCATATTAATATCGCGCCTAACAATACTTTTTTAAATAAATATAAAAAATCATCCTAGCCCACACACGTTGTTTAGTCAAATGTCATTTGACGACTGTATGATAAACAAATTAGTACAGTCGAATGGTAGTTTAAGATTGCAATACAATGCACGAATTTACTATTTGTCGCACGCAAGAGAACAACATATAATTCTGTTTGTAATGAAATTCCAAATTTTTTTCATATAAACAATTTTTTCGTTTAACAAATAGATAAAATACTATTAAGCAGCAAAGTGGAAAATTTCTTTTTTGATGTATGTTTTTTCGCAAATTACTCAGTTCCTTCGCATTTCTACACTTAGTAGTCCCAATACTTTTTTGAATAAATATCGATGATCCAATAAGGCAGCCTCTGGCAAAAGGTCTCAATGTACGGCTCGATTGTACTTTTAGAAATTTGGAAAAAATCTCACTGACCAAATTTTGATTTTTAGTCACAGACAGTGGCTCATTAATTTATTTTTTAATGCTTAAAACTATTGTTTTAGATTTTGGTGAATATCTCGGAACTTTCACGCGCACTTTTAAGAAAAGACAAAAATTGACTTCTGCAAAATGTATATAATTTAATTTAATTTTGTTGTAAATTGATTTGCCACATAATGCGTGAAAAATAATTTGTTTATTTCAGAAATTCAAATCCACATTTCAATACACGTGGTAACGGTAACGTTTTTATATGCATTCTTGCAGCGAGTGATGATGAGTCACACGTAACTTCGAAAAATTAAGTGGCCAGGCGACCGTTTGTTATCCAGAGCAGCGTTCTCTCATCTTTTCGTCCAGTTTCGTTTATGATGCGTCCTGCAGCACATGTACGAAAATGGAAGTTTGCTTTTTTTGTGATAACAAGTTGAATTTAGGCAAAGTTGTGGAGGTGAAATCGAAGGGTGTCAAGTCGTTGCTTGCAAACAGTATCACCCGTGGATGTAAGAAGCATGAAGAAATTCTCAAAAATGTTAGTAAAATCAAAATGCATGAATCCTCCCGAAAAATTTGTGGCAACAGCGAAATGGCGGAGGCAGCTCGTCGTAGAAGCGACACACAGCCTTGGGTATCACATATATGTAGAAGTAGAAAAATTCGATTTCACAACCAATGAAAAGATTTCGAAAGTAAAGAGGCCATCTGTTAAAGATACCTTTCGTTCTATACTTCAAGAACGTCATAGTAACAATGTACAGTGGGACTCTTTAAAACAACGGCTTGATAATGATTAGTCTCAGTTGGAGCTGAATATAATCTGGAATGCAAGAAAAATTTGTATTTCAAACGTACTGCAGTTGAAGATAATCACAGTAACAGAAAATAGCGTCGAAAAAATAATGAGCGGTCACGCATATGCAAGAGCAATTCGTGGACATTTTCCATGGGCGTAGCCAGTACGAAATTTAGGGGTCCCCTATACATTTCTTTTTTCAAAACCAATAATTATTACTAAAAAATTGTTATTATAGCTTAAAATTATTGTAACCAGTAGAGGTATGTTGTACACAAACACATAAATAGAAGTTCCCAAAAGTTGATATAAAACTATTCGTCGATTTAAATAATTAACTTTTTACTGCGCATGTTGTTTTTTACGAGGAGGGATCAATGAAAGCCTAACCCCGTCAGTGTGAGACTTTAACCCAAACTAAACCTCCGTCATGTACCGTTCCCCATCCGGTACCGCCGTCAAGGATTTCGTCGGTATAATAACACTGTGTGACTGACAAAGTTATAGATCTATTGAAACACAAAAAATATGCATATGTACTTAGAATTTTGAATTCACAATCTGGATATAAGGTATAAAAACGCGTTTTTCGCAGTTTGAGCCTTATAATTGTTCGTAACGGTAACGGCAACCCTCAACGTGCAATTCCTAGATTAATGCAAATCTCTAAAACAAAACTTTGCATAGTCGCCGTAAAGCAAGGACCGCAATCGTTCTGGTGATTGATTTAAGGGTGGTAATTTAACTTTGATCTTTGGTGTCTTGCAGCTCTTTTTGCGCTATAGTAGATATTGCCCCTACCATTACCAATATATTTATATCTCGAATATGAGCCAAATTGGACAATGAGACAAATCGGTCACGCTTTCCATATCTTGCCCCGTCCATCGAATTTCATGGATGGCGGTGATGTCAGTCTTTATTTTCCCGAGGGCATCAACCAACCGAGCAAAGGCACCATCCCTATTAAAGGTCCGGATATTCCAGGGGCATACCCTCAAATCATAGTCCTTTATACGTTTGCCATAATCGTCATCAAAAGAAGAGTATATCATCCGAGGCATGAGGTTTTCATTGGGTAGGCAGGGACCCAAACCTAGCGCACGCAGGGTTATATACCTTGTCACATTAGCTCACTCCCAAGAGGGTGTTTGGTCGCTACAGGGGATACGTGAATATAATTATCCGGACGAATTGAGCTGCGATTTGAACCGTAAGCAAACAAATCACTTCCGGCCACTGCCAGGTGAATGGCAAAAGCGAACATCTCAACTGAAGCCTGATGTATTTTTTAAATTCATAGCTCTACATACCTGTATACCAAATAGCCGGACAAGACGTATTCTAAATAAAAAATAAAAATAAATAAATTTTCCGGATACTACAGTTATGCCCACTTTTCTTCTTAAAAATTTGTTTTATATAAAGACGACCGTAATAGTCCAAGAGCTGGGGTCAAAAATATGCAAAAGTCTTCTCAATACTTTCAGATTGGATTGCATTTTAGTGATGGAACGTTAGTGCAGAGTCAGCAGTTTCAGGGATAATAAAAACTACAAAGTTAATAAAAGATACCGTCAGACTCATTAGTGATAGGACCACGTGAGTCAGCAGTCGATAGAAGCAGTGATCGGACTTAAACAAATTTCTGTGGTAGAATCTGGAAAAAAATGTGGTAGATTTCAAAATAATGTGGTAGATCTCAGGTTTCGGATCAAACTTTGTACAAAAACTAAAAAAATTGTGCAAGGTTTCACATAAATTGCAAAGCTTTTCATTAGAATATAAAAAAAAGCGAATTTTAGTTTCATAAAGTGCAAGATTGAAGTTGCTAAAAAATGCGTTGAGTTTTGGCACTTTTTTCCTTGACAGTTTAAAGCAGTTCCTTCCATATCAAGATCTCTGCAACCTTGCGGAGTGCTGCCTGCTTTTCTTTTCATCACATCACGATGTAGATGTTCCAGAAACCGCTACTTGGGATTTGCTGATTTTAACAATTCTCAAGTAAAAGAAAACAACGCTTGAGATACTTTAGATGCACTGAAATTTGCTAATACTTTCACAAAAATCGCCGTTTTACAACATTTGCGCTATAAATTCTTTTTATAAATCATATATTTTGCAATTTAACACAATAAAACCACGTTTCCTGTCGAAAATTTGAATATTCGGAAAATTTACTATTTTACAGTTTATTTTATCCTCCCATTCTGCCTGTTGTTAGTGTTTAGTGTTGAACAATTTTTGCTCTTAAAGTTAGGTAAATTATGCCGAGCAAAAATAACACTACTCAAAAACGCGAATATGTCGTAGATTTCAGACGTTGTGTGGTAGATGTGGTAGCTGCTCAAAATAGTGACAGATCTACCACAATGTGGTAGAAGTCCGATCACAGGATAGAAGTGAGAATGGTAGCTGCTGGTAGCTAATTTTTATAATAGATTAGCAGAGTAAATTTTTGTCTTGAACAATTTTTTACAAAAATGCATAATAATCAAATCCAAAAAAAAACAAAAATCCAAGGCTGCAGAATGTTCCCATATGAAATTTAGAGGCAAGACTATGGAACCATGATCTACCTGTCCAATAGAAGCAAACTGTATCAAAAGTTCGCAATTTTACTGGGCCATCCCTTTGTAAAAATTTAACTAACAGCAGTTACCATTCTGACTTCTACCGACTGCTGACTCCCGTGGCCCTATCACAAATGAGACTGACTGTGTCGTTTATTAACTTTATAGATTTTAGTATTATTTTGGAGAATTTCAACCTTGAGAAAAGTCTTTGGGTTTTTTTTTTGACAGATATGAAGCAGAGCTGACGCCACGTGTGCCTATATTTCACTGTCTGGCTATTAGTTTCCTGCTTTTTATTACATTTACATTCCTTATAAAAATTTTCAGCTTTTGGAAAATAGTTTAAAAATGAAAGTGCTGACTCTGCACTAACGTTCCATCACGAAAATGCAACCTCTTCTGAAAATATTAGCCTTGACAAAACTCTTGCATATTGTCGACGCCAGCTCGACATAAGGAAACATGAAGACTCTCAAACACTTCAGTCTGAGCTTGATAAATTTAGCTCTTGTTGTACTCGGAACTATTGTTCAGTTGATTGAAAAAAATAAAAAATAAGAAATAAAATAAATACAAATTTGTATTACTTGATATGAAAATTCCTCTTAAAATTCGCTGGCCCGAAATTGGTGTGGGTCTTAAACCAAAAGAAAAAGGCAAAATTGCTCAGGATGATACGTAGAGCATTTTCCGCATATGCAATTTTCTGGGGAAAAAATCGACCCGCCCTAATGTACATTCATATGTAATACATAATATGAAGCGTACGATTTGCCCAAAGCAATAGAAGTAGAATGTACATATGTACATACATACATATGGACAAATCGTCGGTGATACTGTAAAACGTCCTATGTCAATAAATACCTCTAGTGCTTAAATTATCTGCCACCTGTACCTGAACGCTTCTAGTAGTCGTTCATCTTCATCAGCCAAAGAGGGACTGTTTTGTCATTAGTAACGATCAGAGTGTAACGATTTGCAGATGGATTCCGCTGCAGGTAAAACATACCATAAGTGCCAAACGTACTAATTGACATAGACCGTTTTGCAGTATCAGCGACAATGTATTACAGTCACCATATTTGGTCTAAAAATAAAGATATTTTCTGTTTGAAGGCAAAAACTCTCCGTCTGCTGAATTAGGGGACGGGAATAGGATCTAATCATAAGTCTTTACCAATTGGTATTGTTCCAGATGCACCATTTCTATTATCTTCGTAATCATTTCCACGACTTGAGTAGCGGCGAGATTGTGCGTCACAGTGTCCAATACGAGTATATTGGACCAAAAAAACCAAAACTATTAAATTGTCACTTCTTAACTGCATTTTTTTCTAATTATCTAAATGAAATACGATTTATAAACTTTGTGTTATCATTTCGATTTGTTAAGGATGGCAAATATGCGGTGACTGTTTTGTGTGTTCTTCCGTACAGATAGAGGCAGTAAAAACCAATGTGTTGAGTTCCAAAATGTTTTTGGAATATTTTTTTTTGCATGTGTATAAAAATAGAGCTTTCGGATTAAAATGTGCTTGCATTCAATTTTCGTGCTTTCATTTGTACATGTACAGGGTTGCCAGAAAATGTTTAAACTTGTCAAAAGTAGCCAAAATAATCGCCGAAAGTTAACAAAATTGTAAAAGCTTACATAAAATCCTAAATAAATTTTTAAGGTTATGCAAATAAGTCAGTTTTTGCAAACAAATAATAAAAAGTCACTTTTTTAAATTGGGACATATGTAGGTTCTAACTTATAGTTTTGTTTTCCATATAAAATTTTCCTTAAATTATTCGAACTTTACAAAAAAAAAACAAAATGCACTTGAAACTTACAAAATAAACCTCTTGCGCAAACATCGTGTCAATAACGTTTGAAAGTGCAACTTTGGTTTATTGCTGTCTAACGATGTTTTTTATTTTACAAAAACAAAGTGAAGTTTCTATTATTCTGGAGTATTCCCTACAGAATGGTGACAAAAAAAATGTAAAACCGACCTTACGAAATTGGACTTTCGCACAGCCAAATGAATCATTTGACCTAATGTGTAATCTCAGTTATACGAGGGGGCGTGGCACCTCCCATAAAACAGAATTTTTATACCGCATATCTATATATCTGCCACCTG
Source organism: Rhagoletis pomonella (assembly GCF_013731165.1). NCBI lineage: Eukaryota > Metazoa > Arthropoda > Insecta > Diptera > Tephritidae > Rhagoletis > Rhagoletis pomonella. Next base: position 69,488 of record NW_023458947.1, read on the forward strand.
TTTAAAAAAATCAAATTCGACTTGAATTAAAGAAATTATCTATTTGAAAATTATATTAAAGAATGGATGACAAGAGGCTTAAAAAAGTTTTAGTTTGAAAGTATTTTGGAGATGGTTACCACCTGTTTGAAAACCCAAATTTAAATTAATTATTCGAAAGATATTTGAAAAATTTTTTAACCTTCAGATTGAAAATTTAAAATATTACTGAGGTGTTTTACAAGCGTTGCCACCCGTTTATAAATTAAATTAGTTTAATTTAAATTAATTACTACAATATGGGTATCAATCGAAAGGTTTTTGATAAGGGTTTTAGTTATAAAACACATGTTTGAAAAATCAAATTCTTCTTAAATTAAAGGAATTTGATAATTGGAATATGATTCACAATATGGACGTCAGACAAGAGGGATTTAATAGGGTTTTAGTAAGAAAATAATTCGAAGAGGATTGCAACCTGTTTTAAAAGTCGAGTTTAAATTATAAATATTCAGCTTGAACATGTAGAGCTTTCTGAGGTTTTTGGAGAGGGTTGCCACCTGTTTTAAATATAAATTCAAAAAGAGTTTTATTATAAGTTTAATGAGTTATTACAATCTATCTTTTAATCGGAAGAGTCTGGAAAAGGCTTTATTTCTAAGCAACGTAAGTATATCAGGGACTCCGCATGTTTGAAAATTCAAATTCAACTTTAATTATAGGAAATAATGGTTTAAAAAGTAAAATTCAAAATTGTCAATCATTTCAATGAATTATTACAATACGGGTATCAATCGAAATGATTTTGAAATGGCTTCATTTCTAAACTGCATGTACATAAGTATGAAAAAGTATCACAAGAGAGAGGTTTAAGAGAGTTTTAGTTTGAAAATATTTTGAAGATATTTAAAAAATTTAAAGTCTCCTGATTTTCCGAAAATTGAATCGGTAAACGGGTAAAAATCCGCATTTGAGCCAGTTTTCTTTCCATTTTCGGATCCATTTCCACATTTTTTGCTGGCTGGCTGAAATATTAAAGACTATAAACATACACATACATACATATATAGATTGTTAAAGACGAACTAAATTACACTGCAAAAACTGTTACTACTGTTAAGTGGCTCTTGCCTCTAATCCTTGTCTTATTCATTTCCATCCTTTACTAAAGTAAGCAGTAAGAATTGCTAAGGTAAGTCCAAAAGATTAGACATGGATTCGACAAGGATTAGAGATATGAGCAACTTATCGGTTGTAACGGTTTTTTTTTTTGAATTTTGAATTGTGTCGTTATTGCACAGGACCATCGATTTATCTTGTCTTAAATGGCATATGCAAGGATTTTTCATCGTGTAAACATAAATAAAGTTACGAGCAGGTACATGTTTAAAAATATGAAAACCGCGTTTTCTGGGACCCTAAGCCCAGATTTTAAGGGTGTTTTCAAAATTCCGAGTATGCGTAAATCTTATTTTTATTTATTTCACTACAAATCTCACGATACCATAGATGCCAACGTATGGTTGACCCTGATTAGTCGTTAAGGTATTTATGAACAAATGGTTAAACCGTGTGAATGAATGTGGACAATACTTGTCACTTCACTGCTGTGCGCAAATGTGTGACAAATCAGCCAAATCGTCTGATCGCAATACGAATCATTTGTACCAGGGTTGTTGCGAATATTCGCATTCTTCATTAATATTAACATTCGCATTCGCTATCGCATTCACAGTAATCAATAGGACGATAGGAGTTACTGCCGGTTGAACTGGCACCCAGAGTTTGGAAGTAAGTAGTTAGAGGGCTGCCCAATGCCTTATGTGCAGTTTAGCTGTCACTGCAAACACATCAGCCTGGAAGACCGAAGCATACTTCCCCAGAGAAAAGTCCAATAGAGAGTCAGTTTTGGAGCCATCATTGAAGATTCGATTATGTGTGTTTCCGGGCTCAGTGCTGGTATTAAACCAGCATTCAGCCGCAGGGAACTAAACATTATAGAATCTCTTCAACAAAGGTAAAGGTTGCGTACTATCCTGTGGCATTGAAAAGACACAAGTGCTCAGATATCTGCCGCTTGCCCCACTCAGTGTTATACCAGCATCCGTTTCTTTTTAGTCTGCAGGTGGCCTTTAAAGCTTACCCTCGTATGAAGGCACAAGGTGACGGTAAGTGCAGCAGTGCATCAAGAGCAGCGCCACGTATTGTAGAGAAATCTTCAGGACAGCACACGACAGTAGTTCTTTGAAGTTTAGCAAGCAGACTTCCAACGCTCTTGATTGCTCCACTATACCACTGACGCATAGATAATTATGGGTCTGATCAGAGAGGTATAAATCCAGAGGATTCCCTATGGTGACACACCCCACGTTTTGTCAAAGACCTGCTTACATTGCCAAAATGCTGCCAATTCTTTGGAGGTTTTGTGTTCCACGTTAGATTTACACGACAGCTTTGTATCCTGAATTACTTCTGAATACTTCACTTCGGGAGAATTCTGAATTGTGACTCGTTTAATTGTGAGGCAATGAGTCCATACAACCTTCTCCGAAGCCTGTTTCGGACTGTGCTTTAATTACGAAATATCTATCAATACATCTTCTTCAGACTATTAAAGAAAAGAGTTTTGTTTTGTAAACTTATTTATTTTATTTAAAATAAAATGAAAAAAAACTTTTTAATAAATAAATGTTTCAAAACTGGATTTTATTTTATTACTTCATTTCTGCATATCGATATAATTCGAAAGATCTTTAAAACGCTTGACAAAAACGTTCAAATTTGATTATCGAACACATGAACTTGCTATTTTTTGTATGTAAATTTTACTCTTTTATTAAATCCCAAATATTTAAAAGAAAATTTGCCCTCTCAAAAAATTTCGATGTGGCAAAGCTATGCTTAACGTTTGCATCTGGAGAAATGTCAAAAATCTGAAACCCGCTTAAGTACCCCCCCGCTTAAGTACCTCACCCGCTTAGGTTCCCAATATTTTTGGGCACCGTGAATTTTTGAAAGTATTCTGAAGAAAATCCCTCTTTTAAGTACCTTCCCGCTTATGTACCCAAGCCGCCTAAGTACCTACATTTTTCGTACCCCATTTACCATTTTACTTATAATTTCCCCTTTTAAGTGTTTTTTTTTTTAATTTCTTCAAATATTTTCATATTTTGAAATTCAGTGTCAGCGCTACATACCTTCGGCAGAAAATTCTAAAAAATTAATGGTAATTCTTAACCACTTGAAACTTGCGCATTATTACACTAGAATTGAATGGGCTATAAAACTGCATCCTCATAAAAATATTTAACACTTCTGAAAAACAAGTTTGAAATTTTGATGAAATTTTTTTTTGGTCTCCTGCAAAATTTTAAGTTTCAATGATATTTGTTAGGGAATGAATTTTGTTTAATTGAAAAATTTTAAAAATTAAAAAATTAACATAAGTGGCAAACAATATCGTTTTGAATTTGGTTGAAAATGATATGCCCTGTTGGTGTATATGTATAAATATGTATAATCAATGGCTTTTCGATTTAGTTCTTGTGAAAATGACATAACATAGCTTTATCTGTTTTTTTTTTTTTAACAAAGGTTTCCTTTATATGTTTACTTGTTTAAATAATGCTACGATCTTGGTTTTAAATTACAGTATACTTCATTAAATGTTCATGTTTTATTCAAGGACTTATTTATGTAAGTTAACAAGAAGATGTAACTACATCACAAATTATGTCCGCTTAAGTACCCGCATCGAGGTACTCAAGTCGGTTCTTTTAAGTGCCCAACCCGCCTAAGTACCGCAAAAAGCTGAAATTTTTCGTGTGGTACTTAAGCGGGTTTTACTGTACCTTCTTTTTACCTTCCTTTTATTAGCTCAGGTTGTAACTATGTAATATTGATGCGTCTAAAAGATGCAGCGATTTCTATTCTCAAGTTACATACCTGATGACAGTACGAATGGCAATTATAATAGGGAGGTTTTAGTTTTTTAAACTATAATTTTATTTGTATCATGCCTCACTTGAAATATCGAAATTCTCTACATAAACAAAAGCACACAGACACAAAAACATATTAGCAAATGTCAACGAAATCCAGAGAAATGCGGTGGAAATCTCAGATTTCAATGCAGTGGGAATGAAATAAAAAAAATAAAAAATAAAAAAAGTAAATGCACGAAGCAAGTACATTCAACCACTTACATTATTTGCTTTCTTTTGTTTTATTTTTTCGCATTTTCTTCATTTTATCTTAGTTAAATTGTTTAGATTATAATATTATTGAAAAAGAAAGCATGATAATAATTGAAGAAACTATAGAAAAACTCAATAAAAACTTTTTTGGCCGTGGCCAGCGAAATTCGCGAGACTACCTTCGGTTAGGGTAGAAACAACTGCGCCGTTTATCCAGATTAGCATGATTAGATCTGGCTATGATATTAAACTCTTATACGAAGTGAACATATGTATGTATTTTTATGAATCATCCATCACTGTCTAAATTATCTTCAAATTCTGAGTCCGTTTCTATTGAATCAATTGAAACGAGCGAATTTCGGCTACGGGAATATACCGACTGTGGAGTCTTGAGCAAGCGTTCATTATTTGAAAAGTCTACTGCAATCCGGCATTCTTCCCAAAAGGCGGCGATAAAAGGTGCCTAGTAGGGTAGAAACAAAATGAACGCTTTAAAGGTAATTTCGAATTAATAGACGGCTTTATTCACATATGTACCTCATAGTAGCTGGCTTTTCGCGCCACATGTATGCACCACATTATTACACCATACACAAGAGAAATACCACTTCCAACTCCCAGCACCAGATATACGCCGCCCAAATTGCTTAAGTCTAAAGCTTCGACTTCACCACTATTGGATTTTTTCTATAAAAATGTAAAAAAGATACATATTTCATTTTACATTCAAAATAATTTATTTTTTTTTATTACAATGTACGCTTACATTACAAACTCCAGCTCCCACTTCGTTCCACCATTTGTTCTTTAAGCGCGATAAAACACCTTGCTCTTGAAGTTCCAGCAATGCGTTGTTAAATTTGTCGCGATAGGGCCAGTCTGTAAAAACAGTATGTTGAAATTAATTTTGAATACCACCCTGAATAATGCAAACATTGTAAAGCTACCGGTGCCTTAATTCACAAAGGCCCTAACCAAAAAATATTTTATTTCACAGGAGCAGCAAGAAAATATTCTGCCTTATCCTGAGTTTCACCTTAAAAACGGTTCATCCGAAAATTTGTCATCCGCCCATAGTAAAACCATTGAAATCAAGAGTGAAAAGTGAACCGGTTCGGGGAAAATGAAGGCTGATTATAAAAAGAGTATCAAACAAGTAAAGGAGTATAAGTTCGAGCGAAACCGAACTTTATATACCCGGCGCAGGTATCAAATAACGTCGGTTCAACTCTCTCGGACCTACCTTTGCATGATAAGTAGGTGTGTTTTTCCCCGATTTCAAACGTTTTCTATAATATACAGAGTTAGACTTAATGATATAATTGAACCCAGTTAGATACAAATCGATTAAGTGATTACCGAGGTACACCTTTGTACTTATAAAGTGGGCGGTGCTACGCCCGATTCCTAAAAGTCTATTGCAGTTATTTATTGTTGGGAGAATGTTGTAACTATTAACTTGGAGTAAATTAGCGTCCTCAGTTATTGAAATATCGAAGTTTTTGGATTTCTGAAATTTACCCGTTATACGGGTGTAATTTTAGTCCGATTTGAACAATTTTCAACAAATCGCTTTTCCATACCAAGGTTATTAAGTGCACCGAGTTTGGTAGAAATTAATAAATCGGTTACCGAGATACACATTTGTGGTCATAAGGGGGCGGCGCCATGCCCATTATCCAAAAATTTATAATAATATAATTTTCTGCTAAGTGGTCATTGTAGTTATCGATTTTGTGTCACATAGCTTCAGTAGTTACTGATTTATAGCAGTTTTTGTGTTTCTGTAAATTACCGTTATATGGCAGGTGGGCGTGGTTATTGCCCGATTTCAAAGATTTTCAACAGATTTCTTAGCTAGACCCTACCCAAGCCTCGTACCGAGTTTGGTAAGGATTGGTGTAGCGGCTACTGAGATACGGCATTTCATCATAAGTGGGCGGAGTCACGCCCATTTTCCAAAAATTTCATAATAATATTATTTTATACCACAGTTCTAATACAAATACTAATTTTCAACAATTTGCATCTAATATTTACTGAAATATCAGTTTTTGCATTTTTCGAAAATACCGTTATATGGGCGACTTCGCCCATTTTCAATACCAACCTACCTTGGATAAAGGGCAACCTACATATCAAATTTTGTTAAGATATCTCAATTTTGCTCGAGTTATCGTGTACACGGACAGACGGACGGACGGACAGACATACATGGCTTAATCGACATCTCTATTCATTCTGATCATTTATGTATACATTTGTACATATCTATCTCTATTCGTTTTCGCTGTTACAAACAACCGTTATGCGAACACAGTTAATATACAGGTGCGCTCGGGTATAAAAAAGGCAAGCCCTTTTAAAAAGTGACATGTTTTTGGTACTACCACTTTAAAATTTTTACTGAAGGTGTATTTTAAAACATCCTACCAAAATCTGTGAATGAAAAGTTTTGGTTAGGGCTAAGTTTGCCAACCGTACTATAATATATAGTATTGCACTACGTTTTGGGTCTGCGTACTATATACTGTTGGAAAAAAATATAGTATGTATGCAAAAATATTATATTTCTTCGATTATAAATATAAATATATTGCAGTCATTTGTAAGAAAGAAACGTTTTAAAATGGATGACATTTATACTGAAATATCAATATTAAAATAAATATAATTTAAAACAAAAATGGCAACATTTTTAAAAAATACTTAGAAAGATTTACCAAATTTACTTAAAATTATTTCGCTTATGCTCTCTATTCCTGCAACTTCGGCATTCACAGAAAGTTTTTTCTATTAAGATTTTGAAATGGTGAGATGAGAGAAATAAAGCGAATATCTCACTTATAAAAAAATTAACTTTTGATTTATATTAATTTAAATATTAATAGCGATAAAGCATACGATACTTTCAAAGAAATATATTTATTTATAGAGAAAATGCATAAGAAAGCAAAAAGATGTACACTTAAAAAGCATTTTTACTTTTTCTTTAAAAAAAAATACTAAATAAATATATTTGAAGTGTACTATACTTTTTCAGATTTTTTCGAAAAAGTACTATAAATTTCTTAGAAAATGTTGGCAACCCTAGTTATGGCCTTTGTGAAATAAGGTAAGGTGTGTCAAAATTCATACAACTTTTTTACATTTTCATGCGTTGTTATGTATGTACATACATAGGTGCTGCCATAAAAATTTGTATATTAAATTTTTCTGTAAAACGCACGCAGTGTATACGCATGCTATGGAGATCCGCCTTCAGGCGTACAACTTACTTTTTACCATGGCGATTCCGTATCCCTTTTCGTCGAGTGGTTCTCCAATTTTCATCAAATTACACTCTCGTACAATATTGTATTCAATGGATGTGGATTCCATTAGAAAAGCATACGTGGTACTAGATTTAACACGTTCTACTCCTTCTTGATTGGTCTTGAAAAGTAGGTGCGGATTTTTGATCATAAATTCATTCATTTTCTTATACACTTCATGATCGGAGGTCTAAAAAACGATATTTTAGAAATTAATAATATAGATATGTAAATTTAATACAGTGCTCGACTGATTGAAATTTGATATGATGCCAGTGGTGTCTGACTGAGAGAGCGTCGGTTTTGAGATGGCGTTAAAAAATGTCTTGAAATCGAATTAATTTTCTAATAAATACTAGTTCACCTGATAATCAGTATATGTATTCTAATGGCTTTATTCATAAAAAATAAAGTAGGTTTAAAGAGCTTTACAAAGTGACGTTTTCATACATTTTTCAATTTATAAACCTTTTTTAAAGCTACTTTATTTTTTATGAATAAGGCCATAAAATTTTTAACCCTTTCAAACTTGATCCCGTTTGTTATATATATACATATGTACGTACCTTGGTTTGATCAAAATGCACATGCAATTATTTTTAACACATACCGCAAAGAAATTTCTTGTAGAACCAGTCAGTTTAGCACCATACTCAACGCCGCCCTTATTTTCCGCCAAATCCTCGACATTATCAATAAGTCCAACAGGATTTTCGATGGTAAGGAAAGCAGCCAAGTTAGCCGTGTACGAGGAGAGTATAATGAGAGTGAAGAACCACCAAATGGACGCAAGAGTGCGTGTGGAGAGCGATCTTTATTATATGAAAATATATTATATATATTAAAAAAAAGGGCAAATAAATGTGACAACTATAACTATACTTAGGTGCTATCTCAGAACCTTGCTGTAAAAAAGCGCCTGTCGTAAACCAAAATGAGTTATTTAGCGTAAATTGGTTCTCTAATTCTTCAGGCTCTTCAATACATGGATATGGATTATCCCACTCTGTTGGAGATAGGCGTCCTAATATGAAAAAGCAAAAGGATACTCCAATGTATACCAGTCCCAAGTAGATCCAAACTTCGCCAGAGAAAGGATCCATGAATGAGAAAAGTTCTGGTGGTGCTTTTTGAGGTTTAATATACAAAATCGCGATACCTAAATATGAAGATATATTAATGAAAGTATTTTGCTCAGTTTTTACCAATGCGCGGTTGAGAAAAACTTATTCATTCAACACTCACCCAAATTCATGAAAGGTATTGAAAAGTCAATAATTTCTTCACGCTCCGATGTTATTGTCAAGTCAGTGATAGCTAACTCTGCTCGCTGAACAAAATAAGAAAGGAAAAATAAATGCTACGTACTTATACACATTCTTATGTATATCTGTTTCCACTAGGGTTGGCACTATCCGTATGTTTTGATATCCGATTATCTGTTCGGATATTGGCGTATACGGATAAAATCCGAATATCGGGATATTATAAACCGTGTTTGAACGGATTCGTGAAATTTTTTATCAAAATTACTGAAACTATTGTTGTAGAATATACAAATCGTCGTTGTTTGCAAAAATATACTTATCGTCGCGGTTTCGCAATACCGCCCATCGACCAGTACACTGAGAAAAGAGTTTAGTTACGTCAACTAAACATGTTTTCTTCAACACATGATTTAGTTATAATTACATTATTTGGTTATAGTTACCGAATGATGTGTTGACAGCAATTTATTTAGCTGACTTTTTCTGTGTGTAGCAAAACCGCCTAAATCGGCGTTGCGACAAAAATGACATTTCACAGTTGTCTTCAAGCACGAATAGGATTTTCGAAAACGTACCAACTTTCTGATAATGCAAATTTGTTGGAAATAGCCCCGGGATTCCAAATCTTCAAGTCCAAAAACGTAGCAGATCCTTTTTTCCGAAATAAACGTATATATATATAAATAAATGTATATAATAAGGAGAACATAATTTGTATGAAGGCAAAAAAAAAACGACTTTTTAATTAGGATACCATTTAAACACGTGATGTTGGTTGCAGAATTATGAAATATAAAATTTGAGCCCGATCGGAGGTTATTTAGAAATTACGCGTTTAGCCAAAAGTTTTAGATAACCCAAAAATCGTTTTCCACAAATTTTAATAATATTAAATAAGGCAACAAAAATGGAAACAAATGCTAAAGTTGTTTTCGATAAATTTGTTTGAGCTAGGTATGAACTATTAGATAGATATTCCATCATCTGCATATCAATTATATAAATAGGCAATCATGTTTCCTTTACACCCCTTTTAC
>NW_023458947.1:79384-88188 GCF_013731165.1 Rhagoletis pomonella
ATTTCTGCACGAACGCAAATTTGCAGGAATTTGCAAGTTTCCCTGCCAGCTGGCGTCCACGGTTGCATTTCAAACATAAAAAATTTGTATAGAATTTTTAAAATTCTTTCGGATGGCCAAAAACAGGATATACATGTATATTTCTTGTTCTGACTTTCTTTAACATACATTTCAATTTCTTCATCGTACTAGCTGTCGGGTTTCTTAAATCGACTCTGGTTGCAATTGCATTCCTATTGCGAATACCATTTTTTTCAGCCGAATTAAGTTCAAATCATTGGAATTAGCTAAATTAATTATATCAACAATTATTTGCTTCCTTTTTTCATAAAAAATCGCTCGTGTTTATAAATTTTTAAATTTAACGAACTAATTTATTCAAATTATTGTAGACAAAAATGCAACCATGCGCCACAACCACATGTTTTTCGTGTTTGCAAATTCTGCTGGCAAAATTTTTTCCAGCAAGAATTTGCAACTTCTCTCCAAGAGAACTGTCACTTTGCTCTCACAATTTTTGAGTGTTGGATAATTTTTTGGTCTGCACGAACGCGATTTGGGCAAAAATCGTGATAATTCGTACAAATTCGTACAAATTTTTTGCTCGACGAACAAACCTAATATAAAAAAGAAGGTAGTTTCATTGTGTTTTTCTTTGAAATAAAAGACCGGTAAATATGTTGTCCACCGCAAAAATTAGCTATTATTACATTAGTTTCTTCTAAAGCTAGTCACCGTAAAGGGTTTGGATGTGATTTGCAAAGGTAAGGCTTTAATTTCGGTGCTTCGTGCTATGATAGATATTATAGTTATGGACGATATGGAGTTTGGAGGTAAGTAGTTAGAGGGCTGCCCAATGCCTTATGTGCAGTTTAGCTGTCACTGCAAACACCTCAGCCTGGAAGACCGAGGCATACTTCCACAGAGAAAATCCAATAGAGAGTCAGTTTTGGAGCCATCATTGAAGATTCGATTATGTGTGATTCCGGGCTCAGTCTGGTATTAAACCAGCATTCAGCCGCAGGGAACTAAACATTATAGAATCTCTTCAACAAAGGTAAAGGTTGCGTACTATCCTGTGACATTGAAAAGACACAAGTGCTCACATATCTGCCGCTAGCAATTTCCGCCTTGCCCCACTCAGTGTTATACCAGCATCCGTTTCTTTTTAGTCTGCATGTGGCCTTTAAAGCTTACCCTCGTATGAAGACACAAGGTGACGGTAAGTGCAGCAGTGCATCAAGAGCAGCGCCACGCATTGTAGAGAAATCTTCAGGACAGCACACGACAGTAGTTCTTTGAAGTTTAGCAAGCAGACTTCCCGCGCTCTTGATTGCTCCACTATACCACTGACGCATAGATAATTATGGGTCTGATCAAAGAGGTATAAATCCAGAGGATTCCCTTTGGTGACACACCCCACGTTTTGCCAAAGACCTGCCTACATTGCCAAAATGCTGCCAATTCTTTGGAGGTTTTGTGTTCCACGTTAGATTTACACGACAGTTTTGTATCCTGAATTACTTCTGAATACTGCACTTCGGGAGAATTCTGAATTATGACTCGTTTAATTGTGAGGCAATGAGCCCATACAACCTTCTCCGAAGCCTGTTTCGGACTGTGCTTTAATGACGAAATATCTATCAATACATCTTCTTCAGACTATTAAAGAAAACAGTTTTGTTTTGTTTATTTATTTTGTTTAAAATAAAATGAAAAAAAAACTTTTTAATAAATAAATGTTTCAAAACTGGATTTTATTTTATTACTTCATTTCTGCATATCGATATAATTCAAAGGATCTTTAAAACGCTTGAGAAAAACGTTCAAATTTGATTATCGAACACATGAACTTGCTATTTTTTGTATGTAAATTTTACTCTTTTATTAAATCCCAAATATTTAAAAGAAAATTTCCCCTCTCAAAAAATTTCGATGTGGCAAAGCTATGCTTAACGTTTGCATCTGGAGAAATGTCAAAAATCTGAAACCCGCTTAAGTATATCCCACGCTTAAGTACCTAACCCGCTTAGGTTCCCAACATTTTTGGGCACCGTGAATTTTTTAAAGTATTCTGAAGAAAATCCCTCTTTTAAGTACCTCCCCGCTTATGTACCCAAGCCGCCTAAGTACCTACATTTTTCGTACCCCATTTACCATTTTACTTATAATTTTCCCCTTTTAAGTGCTTTTTTTAAAATTCTTCAAACATTTTCATAATTTGAAATTCAGTGTCAGCGCTACACAACTTCGGCAGAAAATTCTAAAAAATTAATGGTAATTCTTAACCACTGGAAACTTGCGCATTATTACACTAGAATTGAATGGGCTATAAAACTGCATACTCATAAAAATATTTAACACTTCTGAAAAACAAGTTTGAAATTGTGATGAAATTTTTTTCAGTCTCCTGCAAAATTTTAAGTTTCTATGAAATTTGTTAGGGAATGAATTTTGTTTAATTGAAAAATTTTAAAAATTTAAAAATTAACATAAGTGGCACACAATATCGTTTTGAATTTGGTTCAAAATGATATGCCCTGTTTGTGTATATGTATAATCAATGGCTTTTTGATTTAATTATTGTGAAAATTACATAACATTGCTGTATCTGTTTTTTAACAAAGGTTTCCTTTATATGTTTACTTGTTTAAATAATGCTACGATCTTGGTTTTAAATTATAGTATACTTCATTAAATGTTCATGTTTCATTCAAGGACTTATTTATGTAAGTTAACTAGAAGATGTAACTACATCACAAATTATGTCCGCTTAAGTACCCGCATCGAGGTACTCGGTTCTTTTAAGTGCCCAACCCGCCTAAGTACCGCAAAAAGCTGAAATTTTTCGTGAGGTACTTAAGCGGGTTTTACTGTACCTTCTTTTTACCTTCCTTTTATTAGCTCAGGTTGTAACTATGTAATATTGATGCGTCTAAAAGATGCAGCGATTTCTATTCTCAAGTTACATACCTGATGACAGTACGAATGGCAATTATAATAGGGAGGTTTTAGTTTTTTAAACTATAATTTTATTTGTATCATGCCTCACTTGAAATATCAAAATTCTCTACATAAACAAAAGCACACAGACACAAAAACATATTAGCAAATGTCAACGAAATCCAGAGAAATGCGATGGAAATCTCAGATTTCAGTGCAGTGGGATTGAAATAAAAAAAATGAAAAATAAAAAAAAGTAAATGCATGAAGCAAGTACATTCAACAACTTACATTATTTGCTTTCTTTTATTTTATTTTTTCGCATTTTATCTTAGTTAAATTGTTTAGATTATAATCTTATTGAAAAAGAAAGCATGATAATAATTTAAGAAACTATAGAAAAAACTCAATAAAAACTTTTTTGGCCGTGGCCAGCGAAATCCGCGACGCTACCTTCGGTTAGGGTAGAAACAACTGCGCCGTTTATCCAGATTAGCATATTATCTAGCTATGATATTAAACTCTTATACGAAGTGAACATATGTATGTATTTTTATGAATCATCCATCACTGTCTAAATTATCTTCAAATTCTGAGTCCGTTTCTATTGAATCAATTGAAACAAGCGAATTTCGGCTACGGGAATATACCGACTGTGGAGTCTTGAGCAAGCGTTCATTATTTGAAAAGTCTACTGCAATCCGGCATTCTTCCCAAAAGGCGGCGATAAAAGGTGCCTAGTAGGGTCAAAGCAAAATGAACGCTTTAAAGGTAATTTCGAATTAATAGACGGCTTTATTCACATATGTACCTCATAGTAGCTGGCTTTTCGCGCCACATGTATGCACCACATTATTACACCATACACAAGAGAAATACCACTTCCAACTCCCAGCACCAGATATACACCGCCCAAATTGCTTAAGTCCAAAGCTTCGACTTCACCACTATTGGATTTTTTCTATAAAAATGTAAAAAAGATACATATTTCATTTTACATTCTAAAATAATTTATTTTTTTTTATTACAATGTACGCTTACATTACAAACTCCAGCTCCCACTTCGTTCCACCATTTGTTCTTTAAGCGCGATAAAACACCTTGCTCTTGAAGTTCCAGCAATGCGTTGTTAAATTTGTCGCGATAGGGCCAGTCTGTAAAAACAGTATGTTGAAATTAATTTTGAATACCACCCTGAATAATGCAAACATTGTAAAGGTACCGTTACCTTAATTCACAAAGGCCCTAACCAAAAAATATTTTATTTCACAGGAGCAGCAAGAAAATATTCTGCCTTATCCTGAGTATCGCCTTAAAAAAAGTTCATCCGAAAATTTGTCATCCGCCCATAGTAAAACCATGGAAATCAAGAGTGAAAAGTGAACCGGTTCGGGGAAAATGAAGGCTGATTATAAAAAGAGTATCAAACAAGTAAAGGAGTATAAGTTCGAGCGAAACCGAACTTTATATACCCGGCGGTTCAACTCTCTCGGACCTACCTTTGCATGATAAGCAGGTGTGTTTTTCCCCGATTTCAAACGTTTTCTATAATATACAGAGTTAGACTTAATGATATAATTGAACCCAGTTAGGTACAAATCGATTAAGTGATTACCGAGGTACACCTTTGTAGTTATAAAGTGGGCGGTGCTACGCCCGATTCCTAAAAGTCTATAGCAGTTATTTATTGTTGGGAGAATGTTGTAACTATTAACTTGAAGTAAATTAGCGTCCTCAGTTATTGAAATATCGAAGTTTTTGGGATTTCTGAAATTTACCCCTTATACGGGTGTAATTTTAGTCCGATTTGAACAATTTTCAACAAATCGCTTTTCCATACCAAGGTTATTAAGTGCACCGAGTTTGGTAGAAATTGATTAATCGGTTACCGAGATACACATTTGTGGTCACAAGGGGGCGGCGCCATGCCCATTATCCAAATATGTATAATAATATAATTTTCTGCTAAGTGGTCATTGTAGTTATCGATTTTTCTGTAAATTACCGTTATATGGCAGGTGGGCGTGGTTATTGCCCGATTTTAAAGATTTTCAACAGATTTCTTAGCTAGACCCTACCCAAGCCTCGTACCGAGTTTGGTAAGGATTGGTGAAACGGCTACTGAGATACGGCATTTCATCATAAGTGGGCGGAGTCTCGCCCATTTTCCAAAAATTTCATAATAATATTATTTCTTACCACAGTTCTAATACAAATACTAATTTTCAACAATTTGCATCTAATATTTACTGAAATATCTCAGTTTTTGCATTTTTCGAAAATACCGTTATATGGGAAGTGGGCGTGATAACAATCCGACTTCGCCCATTTTCAATACCAACATACCTTGGATAAAGGGCAACCTACATATCAAATTTTGTTAAGATATCTCAATTTTGCTCGAGTTATCGTGTACACGGACAGACGGACGGACAGACATACATGGCTTAATCGACTTCTCTATTCATTTTGATCATTTATGTATACATTTGTACATATCTATCTCTATTAGTTTTCGCTGTTACAAACAACCGTTATGAGAACAAAGTTAATATACAAGTGCGGTCGGGTATAAAAAAGGCAAGCCTTTTTAAAAAGTGACATGTTTTTGGTACTACCACTTTAAAATTTTTACTGAAGGTGTATTTTAATACATCCTACCAAAATCTGTGAACGAAAAGTTTGCCAACCGTACTATAATATATAGTATTGCACTACTTTTTGGGTCTGCGTACTATATATACTGTTGGAGAAAAATATAGTATGTATGCAAAAATATTATATTTCTTCGATTATAAATATAAATATATTGCAGTCATTTGTAAGAAAGAAACGTTTTAAAATGGATGACATTTATACTGAAATATCAATATTAAAATAAATATAATTTAAAACAAAAATGGCAACATTTTTAAAAAATACTTAGAAAGATTTACCAAATTTACTTAAAATTATTTCGCTTATGCTCTCTATTCCTGCAACTTCGGCATTCACAGAAAGTTTTTTCTATTAAGATTTTGAAATGGTGAGATGAGAGAAATAAAGCGAATATCTCACTTATAAAAAAATTAACTTTTGATTTATATTAATTTAAATATTAATAGCGATAAAGCATACGATACTTTCAAAGAAATATATTTATTTATAGAGAAAATGCATAAGAAAGCAAAAAGATGTACACTCAAAAAGCATTTTTACTTTTTCTTTAAAAAAAAATACTAAATAAATATATTTGAAGTGTACTATATTTTTTCAGATTTTTTTCGAAAAAGTACTATAAATTTCTTAAAAAATGTTGGCAACCCTAGTTATGGCCTTTGTGAAATAAGGTAAGGTGTGTCAAAATTGATACAACTTTTTTACATTTTCATGCGTTGTTATGTATGTACATACATAGGTGCTGCCATAAAAATTTGTATATTAAATTTTTCTGTAAAACGCACGCATTGTATACGCATGCTATGGAGATCCGCCTTCAGGCGTACAACTTACTTTTTACCATGGCGATTCCGTATCCCTTTTCGTCGAGTGGTTCTCCAATTTTCATCAAATTACACTCTCGTACAATATTGTATTCAATGGATGTGGATTCCATTAGAAAAGCATACGTGGTACTAGATTTAACACGTTCTACTCCTTCTTGATTGGTCTTGAAAAGTAGGTGCGGATTTTTGATCATAAATTCATTCATTTTCTTATACACTTCATGGTCGGAGGTCTAAAAAACGATATTTTAGAAAGTAATAATATATGTAAATTTAATACAGTGCTCGACCGGTTGAAATTTGATATGATGCCAGTGGTGTCTGACTGAGAGAGCGTCGGTTTTGAGATGCCGTTAAAAAATGTCTTGAAATCGAATTAATTTTCTAATAAATACTAGTTCACCTGATAATCAGTATATGTATTCTAATGGCTTTATTCATAAAAAATAAAGTAGGTTTAAAGAGCTTTACAAAGTGACGTTTTCATAAATTTTTCAATTTATAAACCTTTTTTAAAGCTAATTTATTTTTTATGAATAAGGCCATACAATTTTTAACCCTTTCAAACTTGATCCCTTTTGTTATATACATATGTACATGCAATTATTTTTAACACATACCGCAAAGAAATTTCTCGTAGAACCAGTCAGTTTAGCACCATACTCAACGCCGCCCTTATTTTCCGCCAAATCCTCGACATTATCAATAAGTCCAACAGGATTTTCGATGGTAAGGAAAGCAGCCAAGTTAGCCGTGTACGAGGAGAGTATAATGAGAGTGAAGAACCACCAAATGGACGCAAGAGTGCGTGTGGAGAGCGATCTTTATTATATGAAAATATATTATATATATTAAAAAAAAGGGCAAATAAATGTGACAACTATAACTATACTTAGGTGCTATCTCAGAACCTTGCTGTAAAAAAGCGCCTGTCGTAAACCAAAATGAGTTATTTAGCGTAAATTGGTTCTCTAATTCTTCAGGCTCTTCAATACATGGATATGGATTATCCCACTCTGTTGGAGATAGGCGTCCTAATATGAAAAAGCAAAAGGATACTCCAATGTATACCAGTCCCAAGTAGATCCAAACTTCGCCAGAGAAAGGATCCATGAATGAGAAAAGTTCTGGTGGTGCTTTTTGAGGTTTAATATACAAAATCGCGATACCTAAATATGGAGATATATTAATGAAAGTATTTTGCTCAGTTTTTACCAATGCGCGGTTGAGAAAAACTTATTCATTCAACACTCACCCAAATTCATGAAAGGTATTGAAAAGTCAATAATTTCTTCACGCTCCGATGTTATTGTCAAGTCAGTGATAGCTAACTCTGCTCGCTGAACAAAATAAGAAAGGAAAAATAAATGCTACGTACTTACACACATTCTTATGTATATCTGTTTCCACTAGGGCTGGCACTATCCGCATGTTTTGATATCCGATTATCTGTTCGGATATTGGCGTATACGGATAAAATCCGAATATCCGGATATTATAAACCGTGTTTGAACGGTTTCGTGAAATTTTTTATCAAAATTACTGAAACTATTGTTGTAGAATATACAAATCGTCGTTGTTTGCAAAAATATACATATCGTCGCGGTTTCGCAAAACCGCCCATCGACCAGTACACTGAGAAAAGAGTTTAGTTACGTCAACTAAACATGTTTTCTTCAACACATGATTTAGTTATAATTACATTATTTGGTTATAGTTACCGAATGATGTGTTGACAGAAATTTATTTAGCTGACTTTTTCTGTGTGTAGCAAAACCGCCTAAATCGGCGTTGCGACAAAAATGACATTTCACAGTTGTCTTCAAGCACGAATAGGATTTTCGAAAACGTACCAACTTTCTGATAATGCAAATTTGTTGGAAATAGCCCCGGGATTCCAAATCTTCAAGTCCAAAAACGTAGCAGATCCTTTTTTCCGAAATAAACGTATATATATATAAATAAATGTATATAATAAGGAGAACATAATTTGTATGAAGGCAAAAAAAAACGACTTTTTAATTAGGATACCATTTAAACACGTGATGTTGGTTGCAGAATTATGAAATATAAAATTTGAGCCCGATCGGAGGTTATTTAGAAATTACGCGTTTAGCCAAAAGTTTTAGATAACCCAAAAATCGTTTTCCACAAATTTTAATAATATTAAATAAGGCAACGAAAATGGAAACAAATGCTAAAGTTGTTTTCGATAAATTTGTTTGAGCTAGGTATGAACTATTAGATAGATATTCCATCATCTGCATATTTTAAGAAAAACGTGGCCTATATATATACATATATATCCATACATATATGCATAAGGATATAAATGTTGTCACTTACTACCTCGTGGTGTTTAGGCTAGCAGTGCGT
>NW_023458948.1:0-3221 GCF_013731165.1 Rhagoletis pomonella
GATGGAGAGTGATGGAAGACCTGAGTGGTAGCGACCACAACTACATCACCTTCCAAGTCACTGACATCACGCGAGGGCAAACACGTAGTATCCCTCGCAGGAAACCAGGATGGAACCCGTCTAGGGTCGATGTTCGCAAGTTCGATACGTCACTCCTAGCAGATTCCCAAGGCATTTCACCCACAACGGGAGAGATCCACAACAGGGAGTCTTGTACTAAGCTGGTCGAAGAAACTATGCGCTGCATTCACCGGGCATGCAAAGCCTCAATGCCACAGAGGAGAGCATGGTCAGGTAAAAAGCAGGTATACTGGTGGAATGACCGAATTGCTGAGCTGCGAAGGGCCTGCCATAGAATGCGGAGACTCGCAACGCGCGCTCGTGGTAGACCCGAGGCGCTGACCAGAGCAGCAGCCTACAAAAGCGCAAAGAAAGCACTTGGGGCCGAGATACAGAAGAGCAAACGGAACTGCTGGAAAGCGCTATGCGACGAAGTGGATCGCGATCCCTGGGGCCAGGGATACAAAATAGTGATGAAAAAGTTCCATACATCATCACAGGCGATGGATGAGGCCCGAGTTAAGAATATAGTGGATGCGCTATTTCCCACACACCCACTAAGAGCCGACACAGTGTTCGTCGAGGAGCAAGTCGAGGCACCACTGTTTTCGACAGACGAGCTGAAGCTAGCCCTGCGAAGCATGAAAGCCGGCAAGGCTCCAGGCCCAGATGGCATACCAGCGGAGGCAATCAGGTTAGCAGCGGAAACGAGCCCTGATCTTCTGCTTAACATGTACAACAGCTGCCTTAGGGCCCGGGTTTTCCCAAGCCAATGGAAGAAGGCGAGACTGGTGCTTATACCCAAGGGAAAAGGGGACCCAAACTCTCCTTCATCCTTCCGGCCACTCTGTATGCTAGACACAGCAGGCAAAATGATGGATAGTCTGCTCAAAATACGCTTGACGTCAGCCATAGAAAGCGAGGGAGGCCTTTCACCCCGACAACATGGCTTCAGGAAGGGACACTCAACTATAGGAGCAATTGGCGAAGTAGTCGAGGCGGTACATAAGGCCGAAGAAGCCTGCCACCAGGCGCGGCCAATAGTGCTGCTAGTCACACTGGACGTCAAGAACGCCTTCAACTCGGCAAGATGGGACGATATGCTGGAGGCCTTGGAACGGTCATTCAAGGTTCCAACATACTTGCTAGATATGATCCGGGACTACCTCAGAGACCGTTGGCTTTTGTACGACACAACACAAGGTCAGAGAAAGAGACGTATAACCGGCGGAGCGGCACAGGGGTCTGTACTTGGCCCGGACCTCTGGAACGCCACGTATGACAGTCTGTTGCGCACGGAAATGCCGGAGAGCGCCTTCCTTGTCGCCTTCGCGGACGACGTGGCAGCCGTCATAACAGCAAGAAATGTCCAGCTAGCACAGCTCAAGCTAAACCAGGTCATGCGCAACGTCAGTGGATGGATGAGCGATCACGGTCTGCAATTGGCTACAGCCAAAACGGAGATCGTGCTCCTCACCAGGAAACGGATCCCAACAATTATAAATATAATGGTCGGACCTCAACCCGTGACGACTTCTAGGTCTACAAAATACCTAGGGGTGAAGCTTGACAGCAAACTCACATTCTGGGAACACATCCATGGAGTATGTAAAAGCTGCGCAGAGCACGGCGGCTCTAAGCCGGCTGATGGCAAACGTGGGCGGCCCGAAGCCATGCCGCAGGAAGCTTCTGATGACAGCGGTCCAATCGGTGCTCCTGTACGGGGCAGAAATATGGGCTGACGCATTGAAAGTCAAAAAATACCGGGTTCAAATGTCTTCGGTACAGCGCAGAGGGGCACTACGCATTGCTTCTGCATACCGTACAGTGTCCGCGGACGCGGTTCTAGTTATTTCTGGCGTCATGCCAATTGAGCTACTTGCTTACGAGCGAAAAGAGATTTACAATCTCAGTGCCGAGATAGGTCGAGCAGCTGCCGCGGCAAGGGCGCGCGAGCAACTGATCCAGCAGTGGCAACAAAACTGGAACGCGAGCACAAAAGGTCGATGGACACACTCCCTGATAGCCGACCTTCAAACATGGCTGAACAGACCACATGGGGAAGTCGATTTCTACCTGACGCAATTCCTCACCGGTCATGGTTACTTCCGAGAATATCTTCATAGAATGGGAAGGGTGGACTCACCGTTCTGTCACTACTGTGGAAACGTCGAAGATAACGTGCACCACACATTCTTCACCTGCGAACACTTCTTGATTTCGCGCAGAATGTTGGAAGAAAGACACGGAGACATTACTCCGGACAACATAGTTGGGATAATGATTTCCAGCGCAGGAAAGTGGGAAGCAGTTGCGAGATCGTGAAATTCGTACTCCGCTGCAAACGAGAGGACGGTTGTCTACTGAGGACACCCGAATGAAACGCCCCTACAAAAGAGCAGCCCCAAGGCTCTAACAGCGCGCTCCTGCATCTGAAGACATGCAGAATTGCGGTGCCAGATGCGGGATTCTTGCGCGGGCGGTGGGAGTTTGGGTTTTAGTGGGTAGCCCAACACGCTTCGGTGGGAGTCCCACACTCGGGGAAGGTAGTATAGAGACTAGCGCCCCCGGCCAGTGCATAAAGCATTTCCCTATCCTAAGAACAAACAAAAAAAAGGATAATTATAATAATAATAATAATAATAATAATCCCAACGGTTTTTACCCTCTATTCCCGCCCATCCGCACGAGGGGCGCAGTCCGCATGACGTACGGAAACCAGTATTTTCAATTTTTGCGCCGAGTCACGATGGGCAGGAGTTTGTTAAGTGTCGAGATCTAAAACTAACTAAATTCAGAACTAAATTCATTAGCTGATTTTATGTCTTTATTTTAATGAATCATTTATTGAGAGAGGACATTATCGATTTCTTATTGCTGAAAAGCGGATCTGATATATCAAACGTGCTGGAATGAGACTTAAAATCCTGGCATAAGCAACGGAGTGGGTCGGGCAATTCAAATTAGTTTTACAAGCTTTCAGAAATAGGGGATAAAAGTGTCTTGATACCCGGGAGGGAACATTAAGGCTAACTTCGCCCAGAAGAAGCGGACTTGAAATTGAGCCTGTCAGTAATTTAACTATAAATATTGCAAGCATTTGCCTGCGGCTGGAAAGTGTAGGAAGATTAATAAGTTTTAATCGGCTCGTATAAGGCGGA
>NW_023458948.1:3321-8899 GCF_013731165.1 Rhagoletis pomonella
GGTTATATTGAGAATCCCAACGGAAATTTCTTAAAGCAAAAAGTAGGAATTGTTTTTGAATTGATTCGATCTTGTCTGAGTAAATTTGATACCTTGGGTTCCAAACCACCGAACCGTATTCCAGAATTGGCCTAACTAATGTTGTAAACAGGGTTTTAGTGATATAAGGGTCACAAAATTCTTTTGACCATCGTTTCACAAATGCAAGTACACCTTTAGCCTTGTTGACTGTCACATTAACATGAAGATTAAAATTAAGCTTAGGATCCATTGTGATACCAAGGTCCACAGAATTGTATACCTGTTCCAGGTTATGGTTACCGATTGTATAAGAAGCGGGATGAACAGCTTTTCGCGAGAAGCACATTACACTACATTTCTTAAGATTTAGAGGCATACGATTTACTTGACACTAGTAAGCCATGTTGTTTAAGTCTGATTGTAGCAAAGACCTTTCTTTAATTGGAACGTACGATTTATAAAGCTTCACATCATCTGCATAGATTAAAATTTTGGAAAATTTTATATCTGTAGAAATATCGTTTAAAAAAGCAAGAACAGAACCGGGCCTAGGTGGCTACCTTGAGGGACTCCTGAAGTAACATCAATGACGTCAGAGATAGTATTTTTAAACATTACCCTTTGTGATCTATCATAGAGGTATGAAGAGATCCAACGTAGAAAATTAGGTGGAAGACCAAGAAGATCAAGTTTATAGATGAGCAACGAGTGGCACACTTTGTCAAATGCTTTACTGAAGTCAGTATATATAACATCAACAGTTTTGCTTTCACTAAATGCTTTTTAGATATAGGATGTTAATTCAAGTATAGTTTCCAAGGTATTATTTCTGTAAATACTACACCGTGCGACAGTCAATTTTACACACGAATAATATATTCACAAAACTGGGGGCCAAATATAGTAAAACTGCGTTTTTAGTTTTTCTCTCTGATTGATCATGATTTTTTTAAAAGGACTTTGAAATTTCTAGAATATGATTGAATAAAAAAATTATTCAAAGGATTCGGTGCTTTGTAGGATAACAATAAGGGTATCAATTAAAACAAAAACTCTGTAGAATAGAAAAAAAAAATTATTTTTGGGTGCACCAGGACGAATAAGTATTGAAAATGTTCTTTTAAAACTTTATCCTTGAATATACTTGGAAATTTCAAATATTTATTTTTGGAAAAAATATATGTCAAGGACTATTATGTTAACTACCACATCCTCGAATTTCTTCCGTCTAACTTTATTAGTTTTAGATAAAAAATTATTAGATATTGATAGTTACAATATACATACATAAATGAAGGTACTGGAATCATTATTATAGAACCATGTATGCGCTCTAAAAGAACAAACTGATCGTATGATGTACATACGTTTTAAATACTTTAATTGTTTTATATAAAAGGGCGTAGCCAACCTTTAACCTAGGGGGAGCAGGAATTTATATGGAAGGTAAAAATGTTTTTAATTACATCTTTTTTTTTTGTATATGAATAGAAATTTTTGGGTTTAAGAAAGTATACGTTTTCTGGTATCCTTTACAACGATACCATTCTTTTAAATCTGCTTGTATTTTTTTTGTTTAAAATATTTTTTTTTATAAAAAAAAGTATTTTTTGCTTTTAAGTCTTTTTTTCTCAAATTTTTATATACGAACAATACAAATATGCATACCAGAAGAAATGGGCTTTAATCGCCTTTACAACGATACTAAATTTTTAAAAATCGGTTATTAATTTTTTGTTATTTATTATAAAAAAAGGTATTTTTTCCTTTTAAATGTTTTTTCTCCAATTTTTATCTACGAAGTATACGAATACGCATATCAGCAGAAAGAAGGTTTGATTGCGTTTACAACGATATAAAGTTATAAAAACTCGGTTAGTAATTTTTTTTAAATAAAAATAGAGGTATTTTTTCCTTTTAAATGTTTTTTCTAAAATCTGTACATACAAAGTATACAAATATGTACATCAGAAGAAACGAGGTTCAATCGTGTTTACAACGATACCAAATTTCAGTTCAAAATTGTTTGAAATATAAGGTTTTTAATTTTTCGAAGCCCTGACCTTATATCACCTGTAATATAAGTTTGCACAAAATAAGGTTATGTACCATTTAAATAAGAACAATAGGCGGACTACGTCTATCATTTTACTTTTTTAGTTATTTACATATAATAATAAAAAGTAATGTTTTACCAAAGACCTATTTCGAACTTCGAAGGCCCATATCTCGATTTCGGAGGCTAACTTCGAAAAACGGAGTACCCAGCCGAGTGCTGTACAGTGTAATGATTCCAGTATCTTCATTTATGTATATTCATATTCATCTTTATTCAGTCTATGATTTACAATCTTACAGACTAAAAATAGGCTAACAAGTGACTAGTATGTGTACAATTATGAAAATAGGTTTCGAGAGATGATTTAAAAAGAATTCTTGGAAACGAAAAGTCGTTATCTTAGCTCTTTGAGATATTGTTAAATTCCACAAGGCCTCGAAAAATAGGCGCAAAAATGAGTAGTTAGTCTTAACGGCACGAACGTAAAAGGGGATGCGAGAGCGAAGAGTTCAGAGAGGCACATTAAAGGTAACCTGCTCAAGAAGAGATGGGCAGTCAATGGAGCCAGAGATAAGATCGAAGACGAATAAGAGTAATTAGGTACGCCTTCTATTTTCCGACGATAGCAAATCTATTAGTTTACACCGGGAGTAATATGAAGGAATCGGATCTGAGAAGTTAAGAGAAGCGCGGGCAAATCGAATAAACACCTTTTGAACTCGCTCAATCCTAGGAGCGTGACAATTATAAATAGGGGTCCATATAATAGGGGCATACTTAAGTTTAGATCCCTTAAGGTCCCTTAAGAAGATTAAATAATGCTTTCCGAGTGTAAGGGTCTCTAAAATCCCTGGCATATCTATGAAAAAATGCTAAATTACTATAAACTTTTGGAAGTAAATTACAAATATGATTTATAAATGAAAAATTCGAGTCAAACACAACCCCAAGACCAACAAATTCACTAACAGAGGTAAGCTGATGGTCAACGAGGTAGTAATTTGAAGTAAGGATATTTTGAGATTTAGATAAGGTCATCTTAAAGCACTTTTTTTACATTCAAAAACAGTTTATTATATTCACACCAATTTAAAGGACGATCGAAATCTTCCTGAAGAAAGAGAACATCAGATGGGGAGGTTATTCTACGAAAGAGTTTTAAATCATCGGCATACAATAAAAAACTGGAGTGTTTGAAACAGGAGCTAATATCGTTTATAAACATGACAAACAATAAGGGGCCAAGAATGCTACCCTGGGGTACACCTGATGTTACAACAAAGGGATTAGATTTACAATCATCGATATATAAATTAAGGTAAGACTTTACCATGCTAGGAAATTAGAGTGAACACCAATGCACTCCAGCTTGTGTAGCAATATTAGGTGTGGCACCTTATCGAAGGCTTTAGATAAGTCCGTATAAATGGTGTCTACCTGCGAGCCCTCTTTGAAGGAAGAAACAAAATTCTGAAAAACAAGTTGACCGTTGAACGACCAAACCATGTTGGTGGGGTTCAATCATTCTTTTGGCAAGAAAAGAGAGTTTAAAGTGTATCACTTTTTCGAATAGCTTTGAGCAGACAGACAGTTTCGAAATAGGCCTATAATTTGTGATATCATTTCTATTTCCACATTTAAAGACTGGGGTTATAGAGGCAATTTTCCATCTGTTAATAAATAATACAGTCGAAAGTGATAGGTTGAATATATGACATAAAGGAATACATAATGACAGACTACATCGTTTAACGAAGTGGGCACAAAAACCATCAGAATCCCATTTCAATGTCGGAGTTAGGTCAGATGTCGAGACAGTCATCGAGCCAAGATCGGCCAGTAATTTCGTGGTAGATTTATAGAATCGCTCTCACAGGCGAAATTCGAGCTGAAAAATTTTGCATAAAGTTCCACAGTATCTGGTAGAGATTTTGAAGATTGACCGTTAAAGTACATGCAAGTCGGAATATTAGAACTGCCCCGCTTAGAACGTACGAAATTCCCAAAAGCTTTTGGGTTGTCTTTAAGTTCAGATTCAAGTCTCCTAATGTACTGGTTATAAAGAAATGTATCAAGAACATTAAACTGTTTCCCATAATTAAGGTATTAGAGTGACAGAGTACCAGGGTAATTTATGAGGCTTGGAGGGTAAAGTAGCCAGTTGCTCAGAGAAGACTTCAGACATAATGCAAAAAAAGGTTTCATAAGAGGCATAAACGCCGTAATTTGCATCACGAAAATTGTAGGAAATCCTATTATTTTGCCTTAAGGGAAGCTTATCAAAAAAACTCTAAAGAATTGATAAGGGGATTATGAATGCACATCAGGATAACAGATCGGAGTCTTACATTCAGAGAGGTTAGATATACAATTTTCGTCTACAAACACAAGATCTAATAATTTAGATAACTTATCTAATATGCAATTAATTTGTGTAAGATTAAGGCTAAAAAGACTATCAATAAAGTTTATTTCATGCAAACGAGTAACGTTGGTTGGGGTAAGGCACCCCGAGTTTTGAAAGCATGCCCAGTTAATGCCAGGGAGATTGAAGTCGCCAAGAATACAAAGTTTACCATTTCCATTACTTTCATAGATGTGTGTGATATTCTCTATGTGATAGTTATATAACTCATCTGAGCTATTAGGTGGGACATATGATACACAGATAAACAAAGAGCCGAACGAGCCAACAACGCGCACACATAATTGGTCAATTAAACGTATTGTGGTTGAGCAATTAAAAAAATTACGACCTTAAGCTACGCCTTAAAGCAATTAGTACACCACCTTCTTTGAAGTGGCCATTTTACTCAGCATCTCGGTCTTTCCTATAAGTCTGGAAAATGTTGGAATCAAAGTATTCTTCACTGAAGAAATTACTATTAAGCCAAGTTTCCATAAAGATATATGTGACCTGGTCTACGGAAAGGGGGCTTAGGTGTCAAAAAATCTATTTTCACTTTTTGGTTGATTCGGATGGAAGATGAGATGCTTTTTCACGTGGTGAAAAGCAGAAAATCCTAACTTGCTTAGAAGTGTACTAAAAATGTAGAGAAAGAAGAGTAAAAATACGACAAAATATAATTTATTGGTAATGAACAAAATACATTGAATTATAAGCTATTTTGTTACCAGCTCCTCCTCCTTTACATCAACAACATACAGGTCCATCTTAACAAAAGTTTGTTCGGTATCATCTTCTGCCTGAGATACACATACTTCGTCTTCATCATCATCGCTCTCTTCATAGTTTTCATCATCCTTTTCATGGAAATATTGTCCGTATACGGCACTGAACTCCTTATCAACACTCATGTTTCATTTCATGCGAAATGCGAAGACGATAATCAACAGAAACAGTAAACGTCACTTCTTCAGTGTTACTTTTTTAAATGTTCCACACTAGCAACTTACACGATGAACTATAATAATATTCCGACCAACCACCACACTTACTGGACCAACAACAACACTTACTGGACGTCCGGCGCGGAG
>NW_023458948.1:8999-13910 GCF_013731165.1 Rhagoletis pomonella
TTTCGAGTCTTTTTTTAATCGCGGAAGCGATTAATCAGTTTTTAATCATCAGAAGTGATCGAACAAGACTCATAAAGGTGATTTTTATTAAAGTAATCTTCCAAATGCTATGTGGGTACTAGCTCAGCTGATTTTGTGTATGTGTTTCGCCGCACGGCTTTTGATATCAAATTGAAAAATTTTGTTTGAATCTCTACACACACTTTTACAGATTTTGACAGTTTATGGCGCCAAAGCAAAAACAAAATACATGTAAATTTTTGTTTTTGTACTCCTGCTATCACCTTATATTAATTCGCCTTGGAATCAACACTGAACTGCGTCAAAATGAAAATAAAAGGGCACGAATTCCGATGTGAAGCAAAACTCTCTGGGAAGACAATACCTGTAATTATTGTACCGTGATTGCTGTATACAAAAATTCACAAGTATACACCCTTATTCTGCAACACTATCGTATTCGGATTTTGCTACGAATCGTAGAAATGGTATGCTGCAATCCGAATCGTATCTTCGAACTTTCGAAATTCGTTACAATGGCATGCCTAAAAACGAACGAGTAAGAAATTGATAACTATTTTGCGTAATTTTATATGAAAACAATTCTCTGTCGGAAGCGAGATAAAAATTAAGACAAAAGAATGTAAGGCGATGTGGTTTTAGAGGAAGTATTAGTGGTGTTCTTTTAAACAGATAAATTTGCGTTT
The DNA here is from genome assembly GCF_013731165.1 of Rhagoletis pomonella. Classification (NCBI taxonomy): domain Eukaryota; kingdom Metazoa; phylum Arthropoda; class Insecta; order Diptera; family Tephritidae; genus Rhagoletis; species Rhagoletis pomonella. The sequence continues at coordinate 9,707 of NW_023458948.1, forward strand.
CGCATGTACGTGTATTTTTATCCACTGCTTATATGAACGATCAAAAAAGAATGTTTGTTGCCCCTTATCGAGAAACTTGGGTACAGTTTACTTATTTGTACTATGTTTTTGGGTTGTTGTGTCCAAACGCGTGACTCGAATCTAAAAACTTTAACATACACGTGTAGTCAAAGGATTAAGCTTTAATTTAAGACAAAATGTTTTAAATTTCCGAGCACTAGTTTATTATAAATTCAGTTTTAACTATGCACTTCTTTGTAAATTTCGATGTGGGCTCTGCGTTCTGGTTGGCATAGTCGGAGGTTAATGCACAAGAAGTGTTGTATTCCCTCCTTCTGCGGCAACACAGAAATAATAATTCTACCTAGTAAGGGTTATAATCCCTTAGCGCGGCCGAAGGCAGAAGCAAGCGCAGCAGGTGGGAACCTAACAAAATGCATATTTTCAATGACTTGGAAGAAGCTGTTATTGCATTAACTGGATTGATTACCAGTTCTTCAGGTATAAGAGGAGCTATGGGTTGTGGTTCAACAATTCAAGCAGAAGCTCACATACATAGATGCGTCCATGGTAACTATGCTCGACAGCTCCGCATAGCTTTGTGAATCCATTTCCATAACGTGCTCTTACTCCGCTTCTATAACTGCAAATACAATAGGATCCGTAATTTTCTTCCAATAAGTAAAATCAAACAATTTTCCTATAAATAAGCATTTGATGAATGTTTTTTAACTCCCTTCCACTTTGTTTTCCTTCATACAGCTTACTTCGAAAAACAACTGATAGCTGACAATGCTGCACAGGTTTCCGCAAGGATTGCAGTTTTTCGTAAAATAGCTACGAATTACGAAAATGCAAGTTCTAGAATAAGGGTGATAATGAAAGTCAAGTACAAACAACAAATTCTAAGGAATTTTTTGCCACTTCGGGTGTTCCTCAGGGCAGCGTCCTGGGCCCTCTCTTGTTTGTCCTGTTTATAACGATATTGGGTCGTGCTTTAAATATTCCAATTTTTTACAAGCTTTTATTTAACTTGGTCATCCCGCGGAAATTTCCAACCGATTTCAAACTAACTTCCTGATAAGGTAGAGACTTGAAATTTTTAGCATAGTTCCAATCACGATGACAATTCAATTCAAAATGTAAATGAATTCCGTAGACAGTCCAGGGGTCTTGATACAAAGGCGGTCAAAACATAGTAAAATTTACGGCTAACAGAGCGTAATTTGCCAAAGAACGTAAAAACGCTATAAATTTGCTACAGCGGCCGGCGGTAGTAAATAATAGGTATAGTTTCAGGCGCTAGTACGAGAAATACCGGAACTTAGCTTCAACAATGTTTAACATTGCCAAGCTGTTAAGTTTTAGGCACTTCTGTTAAGAATTACATTATTTGGTTTCCTCACACAGGGAGTTAGTGAAATACAGAGATACAATAAAAGCCACGCATAATTCACATGCATGCATCTTAAAAGTGTACATACAAAGGTACTTCTTCTGTCCCGCAAGCGAAAAAATTACAGTTAGTAAGATCAGGGCTGCTAACTATACTTAGTTTTGAAGTGCCATATTGAGGATAAAAAAGTCCCAAAATGTGCCAAATAGAAAAATAAAAGTGCTAAAAATGGTGTCATTCTTTTTATACCAGAGCGGACTTGTGCGCAAGGGTATTATAACTTTGTTCACGTAACGGTTATTTGTAACAGCCAAAACGAATCTAAATAGATATAGACAAATGTATATATAAATGATCAAAATGAAAAGAGAAGTCGATTAAGCCATGTCTGTCTGTCCGGGCGTCCGTCCGTGTACACGATATCCCAACGAAATTCGGTATGTAGATTACCTTTTACCCAAGGTAGATTGGTATAGAAAATGGGCGAAGTCGAACCGTAACCACGCCTACTTCCCATATAACGGTAGTTTTCAGAAATACGAAAACTACGGTATTTAAGTAACTACTGAAGCTTATTTACTGAAAATTAAGAGTTACAATGAGTTTTAGACGTAAAATGAGATTATAAATTTTTGGAAAATGGGCGTAGCCACGCCCACCACCCCATCAATTTCTCCCAAATTTGGCACAGTTGTTGGCCTTGATACAACATACCAAACGACTGAAAATTTTTTCATTCCCACGACAGCCGGTTCTACGTACCGGAATGACTCGGGTTTCACCCGACCAAGGGCTGTTGTTTCGGCGATCTAACCCCGTTTAGGTCGGCGAAGTATCTCAGAAGTTGTCCGTCCATAGGGCAACATTCACTACGCATTCTCCTACTCAGGGCTGGCATCGAGTCAAACCCTGGGCCAGAAATATACACCTGCTGTGTATGCCGAAGACGATTACACCACAACTCCACCTCAGTCAAGTGTAATGCCTGCGAGGGGTGGAGTCAGCTCAGGGTCTGCTCGGGACTACGGACACACAGACAGTGGACCACGTCTTACGTGGCCCCCTGTTGCTCAAACAGAGCAGCCTCCACGGCAAACGATAGTCCGCCCGTGCAGCCCCACACACTCACACAGCAACCACACACAGTCGCCACTACACAACAACACAATAACACCACAGACCATACCATAGCCACCACAGACCACATAACACACACAACTGCACCACCACCCACTCGCCGCCGCCAACAACTCCTGGTTCCCCCTACAATCTGCACGGTATGTCAGACCAGAATATTCCGTAATGTGACATCAGTCAAGTGCAACACCTGCCTTGGCTGGTGCCACTTTAGGGCATGTTCAGGTCTGCGTACCACGCGAGATTGGACGGGGAATTTCGAGGGCCCGTGTTGCGCTGCTCGGTCGCAGACGTCAATGGCGACGCCCCCCACCACCACCACAGGGCGGCAATCACCTCAGCAGCACACACAGCCAACGGCGGCAAGAACATACACCTCACTCACACCCCACATCACGACACGTCTCCCGAACCACATGAAGCTCCTCCAATTCAACTGTAACGGGCTACAGAGCAAGATTGAGGAGATAACCGTCTTCATGTGTCGGCATGGTATATTAATAGCTGCGGTCCAAGAGACGAAGCTGCACAGCAATTCAACTTTGTATGGGTTATGACCGGGGAACGGATTTTATGGAAATTGCCTTTTTTTCTGCTAAAGAGATAGGGTATATTCGATTAAGAATGTCCGCGATTTAGCTTTCCCTGATTCCATATATACACATTTGATGTTGCTTTTTTTAAGATATTTGACTTTTTTGCCTTTTTTAAGATATTGGCTTTTTTGTTCCTTTTCTACCTTTAAAAAAGTGATTATAGTATTTACAATTTTTTTTTTAAGATTAAAATATATACACATGCCCATGCGGCTTATAGAAGCGCAGGGACCTCTTGCCAAATTGGTGTTGGAAAAATTCAAAGCCCTTTTCTCAGCTAACGTAGGCTTGGAGACAATAAGGGGTGTGGATAAAATTGTAAAGGGCGAGGCAAACGCACTTATTTCTGATAATATGAACGTTTCAAACATTCCATATTTAAATTGGGCTCCACTTGTACCAACTTACGTCGAGCGCACATTTAGTACATTCAAGGCTTTTCTGCGCGAAAATCGAATGAAAATGCTGCCAGAAAACTTCAAAATGCATCTTGTGGTTCAATGGTACAACTATACAGATTCAAGTTTTATGAGTTAGAAACTCGAAACGATAAAATAGTCAAAGATTCAAAGTACAAAGTTTTCATATAATGAAACTAGTTCATAGTTTTTCTCTTTTTACTTGTAATATAAACATTTCTAAAATAAATGTATTTTTTGATTGTTCTTCGTATTTTCTGTCTTTTTTTAGTGCCTTATTTTGCTTTTTTGCAATACCTAGTGCCTTTTCCTGCCTTTTTCGCTATTTTGTTTTGCCTTTTTTTTGCCTTTTTTGCAATACCTTGTGCCTTTTCCTGCCTTTTTCGCCATTTTATTTTGCCTTTTCCAGCCTATTTCGTTATTTTATTTTGCCGTTTTTATAGGTTTTAAGGTCCTAAAAATCTGTTCCCTGGTTATGACATATATGTGACCTGGTCTACGAAAAGGGAGCTTACGTGCGAAAACTAGTTTTCTGTGAAAAAGCTGCTAAAGTAAGCAACTCGTTTCGTCAGTTTCTCATTATCTCGTTAATTGTTCTCCGCGCCGGACGTCCAGTAAGTGTTGTTGTTGGTCCAGTAAGTGTTGTTGTTGGTCGG
>NW_023458948.1:14010-15828 GCF_013731165.1 Rhagoletis pomonella
AAGTTTTGAAAGTTTATTTTTACATTTGTGTTGTAATATGAGCTATGCTTTTATAAAAAGTTTGCGAAAAGAAATTAGAATAAAAAACCTTGCATACATGGTGAAAAGTTCTCTGTGTCAATACCTTTTCACAATATTTTCAACTCTAATAATGGACTTTGAACTCTAATAATGGATTTCTTAAAAAAATTATTTTGTTATTTCATTATCGCGTTTTTGAACTCAATAAAATATGTATGCTGATTTGCTAATTATAAATTAATTTAATGTTTAATTTTTTTCAGCACAAACGATTTGAAAATAGACTGAAAAGGACTTGAAAAAGACCCGAAAATGTTTAGAAATACGAATGAAAAATGACTGGGAAAAGACTCGCAAGTGATTTGAATTACAACTGAAAAATGACTCGAAAAAGGCTCACAAAATCTTACAAATACGACTCAAAAATGACTCAAAAGACTAGAAATGCAACTGAAAAATGACTAGCAAAAGACTCGAAAACGATTAGAAATAGAGCTTATTAATTACTCGAGGAAGACTCGAAAGTGTTTAGAAATACGCCTGAAAAGTTATTCGCACGAGACTCAGAAATGATTGTAAATACGACTCGAAAAAGTGTCAGAAATGGTCAGAAAAGTGGGTAGTAAAAGACTCGTGAAGAAGAGTCGCGGCCAGGGTACCATTTTCTACCGACAAAAGAGTCTTTTATGATCAGAATATGAACGCATTTATGATTATTTTAATCGCGGAGAGGACTCAAAAAAGGCTCGAATATGATCAATAATTTCAGAAAATGCTGGGTGGGTAACACCACCTTATATTAATTCGCCTTGGTTGATTCTTTCACTTTTATTTGGCTTTGCTTTTTGTTTTCGCTCAATTTAATATTTATAATTTTTCAAAATAAAAGAAAAAACGTTTGAAATTAAGTGAGCCATACAAATTTTGAATTTATTTACAAGCAAATGTTTTTTTCCGGCTTTTGCGAATTGAATAAGTTCTCTGCAAGATGGTTTGTGACGTTGTGATATACGTGAACATATATGGTATTTGGAGTATGGAAATATCGCTTTTCCCTAGCAGTAAATGTTTTAGTGTGGGCAACAATACCTGTAATTATTGTACCATGTACAACAATCACATATGAATATTAAAAATATTTTATTTGTCCTTCAAATATTTTTTTCACTCTTATAAACGCATCTAAAGTATTGTAAATTTGTTCATTTAAAAATAAATTTTTAAATTCCCCACTGCTAAAACTATTAAATTACAAGAGGTTATGGGCGATAGCAAAAAGGATTCGTCTCATGGAATTTTGCAATTTCATGGAGAAAATTTTGAAAACTGGAGTTTTCGCGTGCAGCTTCATTTAGATGCACTGGATCTCCTTGATGTGATAAAGGGGACTCCTCCTGCGGAGCAGAACTTGGTCGAGCAGTTTAGCAAGAAGGATAAGAAGACGAAATCAGTTTTGGTCAGCTTGATTGCTGACGAATACCTGGAGTACGTGCAAGAGAAGAAGACTTCCAAGGAGATATGGGCAGCATTGGAATGGACTTTTGCAAAGCAATCTGTTTCGAGTTAAACGCTGATACGGAAGCAATTAGCAAATTTAAAGATGAAAAGGAATGAGAGTTTACGAAAGCATTTCCTCATTTATTTATTTACTTTAGTTAATTTGTACAGGTAAGACACAGTCTTTTAGGTAGTACATCAATCGAATTTAATAATTACAATGGAAATGTATGATAAAACGAAAATAAAATTAAAAAATACTTATACACTATACATAATAATGAGATTAACTTATGACCG
>NW_023458948.1:15928-26765 GCF_013731165.1 Rhagoletis pomonella
CATTTCATGGTCTGAAATTCCATCCATAGGAAGCTGGTCGAAATGATAAATATAATTTTTATTGCTGACACAGAATAAATCTAGCAAACTAGGCTTAGAGTTTGGAGCAAAACGCGTCGCGAATTGATTAACAATACTTAAATCGTATAACTGAAAATTATTTACGATATTTTTACTGCGAGAATCATTATTGAGAAGATCAATGTTAAAATCTCCACATATGATAACGTGATCATACTCGACAGAAATTTCAGATAATTTCTGAAATAAGCTCGTTAGATCATTTGACCTGTTAGGGTTGTAAACACAAGCCACAAAACACTTTGTTCGAGTGTCACCTATTTCAATAAAAATACTTTCAATCTCACTTGAATCATCAGAACGATAAATAACTTTAGGTTTTAAAACTTCTCTGCAATAAACAGCAACACCACCACCACGAATATTACCTTTTCTGTCATTTCGTAATAACACATAGTTACCCAATGAGTATGAATTATCATCAACGTGGGATCTGAACTAAGTTTCGGTAACGCATATTAAATCAACATTTTGATCAGCAAATACATAAGTAAGATAGTCTAATTTTTCAACCGTAAGACTACGGGTGTTTAGATGGCACATATTAAACGCTTTATGTTTTTCACAAATTTGCCTTAAAATACACAAACGCAAAGCAAACAAGCAAGATGTTTTCAACAAAGCAGTAAGGGAAGAGAGAGAAAGAGAGTAAAATAATATAGATAAATACGGTCAGTACAATAACAATATAAAATGAAAATGAGCTAAGAATAAATAATGTGTAAAGCATCGCTTTGCATAGCTTAACATAACTCTGTAACATTGCTTGTTTAGTTGTTTACTGCAATTCGGTCAGCGCTCTCTTTGTCACTAATTTTTACAGCTTCGCCTTGTTGACAAGTACGCACATACACATCTCCACGTATTGAGAAAACCGAAGCTAGTCGCTTCTGTTTTTTTAATTGCAGTGCATGCTGTAAGACCTCGCGATTGTTCTTTGTTAGGCATTCATGTACAAATACCTTGCCATCTAAATTATGCCCAATGCCACGGAGAGCTATAGGTCTTTTGTTGGTTTTACAAAAGTTTGCAATTGCGATAATTAACAAGGTGAGTTGAGCTTCACAATAATAGGTGAGCTACTATTTGTGCTCTTTCGAATGCGAAAGACAGTGCGTATTGACGGCACGTTCAACTGGACCGTTCGACATACTTTAGCGAAGACTTCGCCTAAATTTTCATTTGGCGTATGGGGAATTCCACTGACTATTAAATCAGACAGCACGGCATTATTTTGGCATTCGTGCAATTGCATCTTTAACGCATTTAGATCTGTACGAAGATGCCGGCACTCGCTTTCAGCTAACTCAACCCTGTCTTCAATTATTTTGTAATTCTGCTTTAAATTTGTGATCTCTGCCGCCAACTCACCAAACCTCTGCAGAACCCGCTGCTCTGACTCTCTTAAGCGCTCCGTTAACTGCTCCACAATGCTTTCCTTCCAGATCAGCATTTTTGCTTCTAAACGCGAAATCTTACTTAAAACTGCTGGTGGGCTCTCAATATTAGCAGTCTTAGAAAAGGTTGGAGTGAGATGTAGAGAAGAAGAAGAAGTTGTTTGCCGTGTTGTTTTTGTTCTCGTTCCCATGTTAATGTTAGACGCAAAATAGTATTAATTTTATGCAAAATAGATACAAGATCAGCACAACTTTTAAACAGATTTTGTATACACGGGTTGCAGACTATTTTTACAAAGAACTCCCACGAAGTTCAATAATTCAAGTGACGGTTATATGTATATAAACTTTATTTTATTGCAGCGAAACCGAGTGTGTGTACTCACTACGCATACTTTTTATTATATTTCCTTACATTTCCTTAGTTTCGATGAGCTTATCCGTAAGCTAAAATCGTCTGGGACTACGGTTACCTAAAATGATGTTGTTGCACAATTATTTGTAACTTTACCAGACATATTCGATCCTGTTGTATCGGCTCTTAAAAATATGAGCGAAGCAGATCTTACGTTGGATCTGGCAAAGCAGCGGCTTTTGGCTGAAGTAGCTAAACGTGTTGATCGCGAGGATGGACAAACCGAAAACGACAAGGTCGCAGCGTTCTCTGGATAACATAAGAAGTTTAATGGTGTTTGTCATCGGTGCAAGAAGCGAGGCCATATGAAAAGGATTGTCGAGTCAAGTTACAGCAAAGCAAAGCCAGTGTGGCTTCACGGTTTAAGTCAGTTTCTTTTATGACTTCAAATTCAACAAGGACCGAAGAGGAATCTTTAAAGAATTAATTAGGTTTTAAAATTGATTCTGGTGCAACTGACCGTATGTGCAATTCTGAGTGGCGTTTTTCTACATTAAATGCTTTGCAGAATCCTGTAATTATTAATGTGGTGAAGGATAAAGCGTGTATTCAAGCAAATGCAGTCTGATGCATTAAGGGCTCGTTGTTGTTGTTGTTGTAGCGGCTACAACAAACCCGCCCAGATCGGTTGATATCTCAGTCCTTGTCGTCAAGTTCCACTAACGGCAGCCCTAGGAAGCGTGCAGCCTCCACTGAGTCGGTCCACAGGGACAAAGCCGTTAGGGTTGTCGGGTTTTCCGGGCATGCGAAGAGATGTTTCGAGTCATGAGGGGTGTCTCCGCATGCCGGACACTCATTTGGCACATCCGCATTCAATCTACTCAGGTATGAGTTTAACCTGCTGCAGTAGCCAGAGCGAATTTGGGCTATTGTGGTTCTTGTCTCCCGCGGCAGATGAAGCTCCGTCTCGTCTATGTCCGGTGGTGGTGTGCCTAGAACGGTATTCACAGGTCTAGAGTTTACATAACTTGAGACTGAATCCCTGTGAATGCCGTTCAGGGCCAGTCGGTATGCTGACGGGTCCAGAGGCTGCTTGATGAACCTCTAGACTTCGTCCGTCAGTTCGTATAGATGCCTCTTGACGTGCCTAGGCGAGGGCTCCTCTGCAAACAGCTGTCTGTTCGGGTGGCCACTTCTGTGGCTCCCGATCAGAAACTGCCTGCAGAGCATTATGTTGTGCTCCTTGATAGGGAGCATTTGTGCCTCGTTGTGAAGGTGATGTTCTGGCGACAACAGGAGGCATCCAGTCGCTGTCCTGAGTGCGGTGTTCTGTACTGTCTGTAGCTGCATCCACTGCGTCCTACTAGTCCCTGGCGACCACACTGGTGCTGCGTAGTTTAAAATCGGCCGGCCTATTGCCTTGTATGTTGCCAACAACGTTTCTTTGTCTTTGCCGGCTAGCGACTTGAGGACCTTGTTGCGGCTCTGTACTTTATTGACAATAGCGGTTGCGTGCGCAGATAAGGAGAGCAGGCTGTCGAATGTTACTCCGAGTATTTTGGGGTTATTCACCGTCGGAATTGGTGTGTCATCGACGTGAATTCCCAGCGGTAGCCTGACCTCCTTCGTCCAGATTGTGAACAAGGTCGCAGAGGATTTCGTAGGGGAGAGGGCTAGACACTTTGCAGTGTAGAAGCGCGAAAGATCGGAGTGATACCCGTTTATCAATTCCATTCCCAGTCGCCATGATCGAGCAATCGTCGGCGTAAGAGACAATCGAGAATAGCGGGGAATGGACACCACCCTGTGGAACACCCTGTTTTATTTTTCTGAGTTTACTCGATTTGTCTCTCAACATTACCGACGAGTGTCAACCACTCAGATAATTTGCCGACCACCGTTTGAGCCTCTGTGGGAGAGAGGAAGCCTCTATAACTTCTAGTAGCGTGGATTGGCTGACAGTGTCAAACGCCTTTGACAAGTCCAACGCTACTAGAATCGTTCTCTCACAGGGACGGTTACGGTTAAGGCCACGAGTTATCTGAGTATTTATGGCGTTAAGTGCTGTTGTTGTACTGTGCACTTTACGGAAACCATGCTGATGCTTCGCTCGGGTCAGGTGGTTCGTGAAATACGGGAGCAGCAAGGCCTCGAGTGTCTTCGCTACCGGGAAAGGAGTGTTATCGGCCGATACGAATCTCCTTTGTTGGCAGGTTTCCCCGGTTTGAGCAGTGTGACCACTCTGCCCACCTTCCAGATGTCTGGGATGATGAGAGTGGCCATAGACAGATTGAGGACCTCCGTTAGGTACGCTACTCCCGCAGGACCCAAATTTTTCAGCATCAGCATGCATATTCCGTCGGGACCCATGGCTTTGGAGGCTTTCGCCTTCCCGATGGCCACCTGAACTTCACCGCAAGTGAAAGCAAGGGGGGACAAGTTGTTGGCATCTTGTTCAGCCTTCTGGTCAATCGACGTTTGGCTTTGTCCACCGGAGGATTTAGTATGAACTGTGGGCTAAAATGGCTCGCGCAGCGCTCTGGGTCCGACGAGGCATGGTCGCCGAAAGAAATTTCGACTCTGTCGTCGTGCTTCGTCGGATTGGACAGTGACCTCACGGTTGACCTAAGCTTACTCACACCAGAGGCGAAGTTACAGGTCTTCAGATGCTCTTCCCACTTCTTCCGCTTATGTACGTTCACTAGTTGCCGAATCTCCGCGTTGAGATCCCTGATACGGGGATCTCCGGGATCGGCCTGACGAAGGCTATCACGCTCATCGGCTAGAACAGCCGCTTCAGCAGGGAAATTTGGACGTCGGTCCGTAATACATCCTGCCGGTACGAAGCGAGCTGCAGCAGCGGTGACAGCCCTGCGGAACCTACGTTCACCAAGGTGGACGTTGGTTGGTGTGGGGAGAGCAGCGAAGGTGTTTTTAGTAAATTCCGCGAAGCCTTTCCAATCAGCTTTAGAAAAGTTGATATAGGTTCCGTGTTCCGCGGAAGCAAAGTCTGTTGGTTTATCGATCGAGATTACTATGGGCAGATGGTCTGATGCCAAAGTCAGCATAGGTCGCCATGATATGCTGTTTATCAGACCAGCGCTGACTATTGTTATGTCTGGCGAGATGCAGCAGCTGTCCATAGTCGTGGTGGGTGCGTCGTCGTTCATTGTGCAGAATGTCGAATCGTTTATCTGCTCAGCCAAGTCAGTTCCCCTACGATCGGTTGACAGGCTTGAGTGCCAAAGAGCGTGGTGCGCATTAAAGTCACCTACTACCATACGGTTTTCACCTCTGAGGAGCGCACCTATGTCAGGGTGATATCCTGCCGGGCAGCAGGTGACAGGGGGTATATACACGTTAAATATTTCGAGCTCAACATCGCCTGACCGGATAGCAATGCCCTGACATTCTAGGGTAGTATCCCTGCGGTCGATGTCTGCTTCGATGAGACGATACTGCACGGTGTGGTGCGTGATGAACGCTAGGCCACCACCATTATCTCGCTCGCGATCTCGACGGTGCACGTTGTACCCGGCACAATTCAACAATGTTGAATTGCTGTGCAACTTCGTCTCTTGGACCGCAGCTATCAATATACCATGCCTTCCCATGAAGACGGTTATCTCCTCGATCTTGCTATGTAGCCCGTTACAGTTAAATTGAAGGAGCTTCATGTGGTTCGGGAGACGTGGTGTGATGCGTTGTGTGAGAGATGTGTGTGGCCGTGACGCCATTGGCTGTGTGCGCTGCTGACGTGGTTGCCGCCCTGTGGTGGTGGTGGGTGGCGTTGCAGTTGAGATCTGCGACCGAGCAGCGCCACACGGGCCCTCGAAGTTCCTCGTCCAATCTCGTGTGGTGCGCAGACCTGAGCATGCCCTAAAGTGGCATCAGCCAAGGCAGGTGTTGCACTTGACTGATATCACATTACGGAATATCCCGGTCTGACATACCGTGCAGATTGTAGGAGGAACCAGGAATTGTTGGCGGCGGCGTGTGGGTAGTGGTGCGGTTGTGTGTGTTCTGTGGTCTGTCGTGGTTGTGATATGGTCTATTGTGTTATGTGGTTGTGCTGTGTGGTTGTGATTGTGTGGGGCTGCTCAGATGGACTGGGGTTAGCCGTGGAGGCTGCTCTGTTTGAGCAGGAGGGGGCCACATACGACGTGGTCCACTGCCGACGTGCCTGAGCAGACTCTAAGGTGACTCCATCCCTCGCAAGCATTACACTTGACTGAGGTGGAGTTGTGGTGTAGTCGTCTCTGGCATACACAGCAGGTGTAGGTTTCTGGCCCTGGGTTTGACTCGATGCCAGCCCTGAGCAGAAGAATACGTAGCGAATGTAGCCCTATGGACGAACAACTTCTGAGATACTTCGCCGACCTAAACGGGGTTAGATCGCCGAAACATCCGCCCTTGGTCGGGTAAAACCCGAGTCATTCCGGTACGTAGAACCGGCTGTCGTGGGAATGATTAAGGGCTCGTCGGGCGGTGTGTATGTTACAATTAGCGATGTTTTATTTGTACCAAATTTGCGCGATAATTTATTATCAGTTCCTAAACTGACGTCTAAGGGAATAACAATAACATTTTCTGGTGAGGTAGCGTTTTTCGAAAAGGGTAATAATACTATTATGAAAGCGTTTAAGAGTGGAAGTCTTTACGAATTAAAATTGGATTTTATGAAGATGTCCAACCTGAGCAAAACTGATGAAAGCAATTTGTGGCATAAGAGGATGGGTCATGCAAGTGACAATTCAGTTCAAGATCTCATTCGAAATGAAATGGTTCGCGGCTTGGAACAGTACAAAGCAGTTGGTTTTTGTGATGTATGTATTCACGGAAGGCAGTGCCGAACTCCATTTAATGGAAATCGTCCAACATCATCACGGTTGCTAGAAAATATTCATTCAGATGTATGCGGTCCCTTAGAACCTTTAACTTGGGATGAATTCAAATACTTTCTATGTAGTGAAAGGATTAAGCACAGATTTATGCAGTAATATTTCTGGATACTCAGTTATCTTGGATGAACCATGCCAGCCATTAACATAACCAGATCTTAAGAAAAGGTCGGATAAGTTATTATGGACAAAAGCCATCAATGAAGACCTTTGTTCGATTAAAGAAAATAAGGTTTGGGAATCAAAATGGGTTTTTTTTCGCGTAAAAGAGGATGTCGATGGAAATCCTGTACGTCATAAAGCAAGGTTAGTTGTGAAAGGATTTTTACAGACGGCTGGTGTAGATTATGCGCAAACATATGCTCCTCACGGTACCCTGGAAGCAATTTCAACCCTCAAGTTGTTTCCCTTTTCCGATTCCTGTTGCTACTATTTCGGGAGACCTCACTGAACGTTTTCCAAAAAATAAAAAATCCATCGGGCGCTTTTTTCTATAGTAACTTTTACTAATTCAAAAGTTACACAGGCCAACAAATACTCAAAAAAAATTTTGTTTCCTAAAATGTTAAAGCTGTTTTTGCTAGACTTTTTTGTGCTGATTACGAATCTGTAAGTTTCCATCAGCTTTAGATTTTGAGAAAAACGTGGTCAATGTATCGAAAAATCACGTTTTTTCAACATTTGAGAAGCTCTAGCAAAAAAACAAGGTGATAGATAGAAAAGATAGATAGAAGATTGAATAGCAAAAACTGATTTTGCCGAAGTTTATTGTTCAATAAATGGCTATAAGTGACCATCAAGTCAAGGTGCACGAGTGGTATTTTCAGGGATAGTAGTCGAGAGTTCTAGCTTTAATTTAAGTCCAAGTGGAAGGTTCTACGCCAAGGTAGAAGGTTCTGTCACCTTCTGTTTTTGTGCTAGAGCTTCTCAAATATTACAAAAAACGCGATTTTTTGATACTTTGACCACGTTTTTTCAAAATCCAAAGCTGATGGAAACTTTTTACTTACAGATTGAAGCATAGTTTCAAGTACCGCTATCTCCAAAAGTGGAGACAATCGGGCAAAACTGGGGACGCCATTGAATTTAGAAGGCTCCAATTAAGTAAGAGCAACTATCCAATTAAATAAGAGCAACACCAGAACACGCTCGAAATATTCTGACTACAAGAAGGAGCGTAATTAAAAGTACTAAATCGGGGCTTTTACACACTTCTAGAGAACAATTTTTGAAGCATTTTATAGGTATATGCAACGTTATAAGGATTAGTAGTTATAAAAATATTTTGACCGTTTCGACGTATTTTCCAAATGTGCCTTCAATTAAGATATTTTTGGAATAAAAATTCGCCCAAGATCGCAGAATATTTTATCTTTAAAAGTTGGTTTATTCTGAAAGCACACCTCTTGCTAAGGTATCAAATTATTCGTAATTGTTTGTAGAATACAATACATGCTTAAAAAGTTATGAAAATTAAATGCTTCAAAAACTATACGCGATAAACCAAAAAATTTTGAAATTGTTAATTGTGGAGTTACAGACTTTCAGTTACTTGCCATTTCGTTATTTTTTAATGCACACTTTTCTTACCTACCACACATGAAGTATACACATAAGTGCTAAATGCCCATTAAATTTCAAATGAGAATATGGTGTGCTTCAAAAGTTATGACATAATTAATTTTGCCCCTCTTAAAAATTACATAAAAAATTCACTTGTTTTCATTATTATTATTTTTTTAATTTAAACACCTATAATTCAAAAGTTATGCAGCACATTAATCCAATTTTTTTTTACGCTTCAAGTATACGTCAACGAATTATATCCAAAAGCAACCTGACTTCCAAAACGTCAATTGCTTTGCATAGGTTCCATAACGAACTACAAAATATTGACAATGTATACTGTTCCAAAACGCAGCCGAAAAGTTATCGAAACGCATCGCTCGAGCAATCAGCGCATCAGAAACAAAGTTGATGCTTGGTTTGTTATTGGTTAGCATTGGTGTTTTAGAAATTGAAATTTCAGAAAAATTGTTCATTGTGTAGTGAAACACGTCCACACGCTTTAAATGTCGATTGCCAATCGCCCTTTTATTCGCTCTTTTCGCCATTTACTTATTATAGTTGCCCGTTCACAATAATTGAACGGATTACAATAAACTAGCTTAGGCTTACACTTAGGTTTGACTATCAATAATGCACTACAACTCGGCTAACCTGACAATAAGTGACTGACCTCGGTCACCTGCATATAACCGATTAATTGACTACTCTATCTAAATTTGGTAACATAATTGCTGAGCGTTGCTTTGATTCTCAGAGTTTGTTTTCCACATTTTAATATTGCATGCTTCTACAACCCCATCATACGGGATCTGGGTGATCTGGCAGTTTTCGATATCCCTGTTAACATACCGATCATTCGGAAGTCGTCGGCAGAAGTTTCTTGTTGGTTCCTACCGTCGTGTCTATGTTCTTAATTACTACAAAGTCTCCTACTTGAAACTCCTTCTCGTTAATATTTCGTAACTCACTACGCTTTAGGTTGTATTGTTGTACTTTTTCAATATTTCGGCTTGCAATTTCACGTAATGTTTCAATATTATCCCTCCCCCTCTCTGAAAGGCAATCCTCTAGGTATTCTGTCAGTTTATTAACCAGAGGGCCTCGCTGGCTTACTCCAAATAATGCTTGACTAGGTGTCATACCGATAGACCTGTTAACAGTGTTGTTAAGAGCAAACTCGATTTTGGCAAAATGTTTTACCCAATCTGCATGTTGGATTGGTTCACTGAATTTCGCTAGCATACCAACTAGTGTGCGGTTAACCCTCTCGACCTGGCCATTAGCTTGTGGCGAATAGACTGCGACTTTAATGTGCTGTATATTTTTACTTTCCATGAATTCGGAAAAGTCTTTGGAAGTAAAACAACTTCCCCTGTCTGTGATGCATCTGACAGGGCGACTATAGTATTCGAAGTATTTGCTGAGAGAAGCGTTGACTTCTTTCGTGCTCGTTGTGAGCACTGGGTACAATTTGACATATTTTGTAAAACTGTCTACTATAACCAAAATATGTTTTCGCTTGGATTGCAAAGATGGTAGCGGCCCTAGGTGATCTATGTGAATTGTATGGAACGGCACGGGTTCTTTTGGGATGTTGTGTAGTACCCTTTCATTTGTTTTCAGTGGTGGCGAATACATTATACATCGTATACAATTTTTCGTAAACTTATTTATTTTAGTTTTCATGTCCGGAAACCAATAATTCGTCTTGATGTTTTGATAACACTTCTCAATGCCGAGATGTCCAATATTTTCGTGGGTGGTTCGTATTATTTCCTGTTCCACTTCCTGAGGGACATAAAATAAAAGGTTGCCCTTATCCTTTTTGTAGACTAAGCCGTTAGACATTTCGAAGCTAGTGTGCTCTTCTTTCTCAAGCTGACTTTTTAAATCGGATAATGTAGGATCGCGTGCCTGTGCTGCCTGTAACCGGAAGTCTATGTCCTCGCTGTCTACCGCCGCTACTACTTCGCGACCTGCTTGGTACCTACTAAGGGCATCCACGTGAGCCATTTTTGTTCCTGCCCGGTGCTGTATTGTATAATTAAAATTTTCTAACTCTAGGGCCCACCGGGCAATGCGACTATTTACTTGTTTTTTATTCAAGGTAATTGTTAAGGAGTTGCAATCCGTAACGATTTTAAAATTGATACCCTCCAAGTATACTCTGAAGCGGCGTAGTGCATTTATGAGTGCGAGCGTTTCTAACTCAAAACTATGATATCGACCTTCCGCTTCTGTAGTGCGCTTGGAAAAGTATGCAATGGGATGAAAAGCACCATCGTCCTGCTTCTGAAGTAAAATAGCACCGTAGCCGATGGCACTCGCATCGCAATGGAGTTCGGTTTCCCTATTCGGATTGTATATTGATAGTACTGGACAGGTTATAAGTTTTGTTTTTAATTCTTCGAATATTGCTTTACATTCTTCGTTGAATTCAAAGCTAGAATTTTTTTTTATTAGTTTGTACAACGGTCCGGCTATGGCTGAAAATGATTTAACGAATTTTCTGAAATACGAGCATAACCCTAGGA
>NW_023458948.1:26865-66088 GCF_013731165.1 Rhagoletis pomonella
CTATGCCTTCTAGAACACGTTACCACTAAAAGCGATTACCGATTTTTTGCTGGGCGTTAGTCTATGGTTTTTTCACAGGAACGTGTTTGGTATTAACAGTAGAACCAAGATTGATGCTGGGGTGAGTTCCTCAACATGGAGTTTACTCTTTAACGAGTGAAGCTCAGTTTGCAAGCATTCGATCTTATCAACAAAACACTTTTTGCCTTCGGGCAAAGTATTGACGTAAAGAAAGAGCACGCACATTTTCTCCACTAAGAGCGGCAATCTCTTTTAGCACCGATTTTAGCATGATTTGTTGCTTGTTTTTATTAGCATTCTCCGTAGAATTTTTACGCTAATGAAAATTATCATTGCTTTGAGCGCCAATACCTGCATTAGTATTAACCGTGTTGTTTGCTCTAATAGCAACAACACTCTCTTCGTGTACGCCGGGAGGAAGCGGTGAGCGAGTGGGGTCGCTTATCCGAGTTCAGAAAACGTGAACTGGCAAGTCACCAGTGTTGCCAACTCCAAAGGTCAGAAAATCCCATTCTCCTCTGAAATACGCCCTGTTTACTCCATTTTAAAATTCAAAATTTATGAATATAAAATATTAAAAGTTTTTAACAAAAATATATCGACGCCTCCAAACCATACTATGCTAGGTTAGGTTAGGTTAGGTAAGGTGGCAGCCCCGTGTAACCGGAGCTCACTTAGACAATGTCAGATTGTCCTTTGTGATACCACAATTTGGAACAGCCCCCCTAAACTTTTAACGTTAAAACGCTCCGAGCCGATTATGTATTTACGAATACGGCTGATCTCAATGCCTCAGAGCTCCTCGGGACAATTTAGAAAGTTAGACCCCAAGTACTTCAACCTTAGCCTCGTAAACGCTGGGCACCTAAAAAGGTAGTGTTCTACCTCGTCTTCTTCAAGGCAACTGCGACATAAAGGGTCCGGTAAAATGTTCAGCCTTACTGCGTGAATACCGATAGGATAGTGACCCGTTTAAACCCCCACCAGAAGTGAGAGCTGTGGCTTAGGCCCCTATTATGAGTTGCATTCGATTTTCGACTGTGGTCGAAAGTGCTGAGCGAACGAATTTTCATTTGGTATTATGGCGCTCATTCGATGAAGAATAACGCTATTGTGAATTTCGCTCGTTTAGGTTGTTCACAATAGTATATTTTTCACCGCTGAGAAGCTTTGTTTACAAATCGAGCAAACCAAGTAGTGTGCTTATACATATTTATGTAAATTTGTTCTAATTAAAATGAAGTAAAAAAGAAAGCAAGTTTATAAAAACGTAGTAAAATGAGAACAACGAGTTCTGGTTCAACGATTCGTCGGAGAATGAGAGCTAAGTAAACTGGGCAGGAGTAGCAAATGTTCAAGAGAATTTAAGTTTATTAGTCTTTCGAATATATTTTGATATAAAATATATTTAAGAAATTTGTCTACAGATTCATTAAAAATTTCCGACCATCTAAAGAAGAGTTTGTGAGCCAAATCTATTTAAAATATTTTAAAACTATCAACAGCGCTACGATTTTGTTCTCAGAGATCGCGCCAACAGAGTATTGGGATTTTCTTTCACAAGTCAAATCAGCCTTTCGAGCTTGTGTTTAGTATTCACGATGTTAGAACTGCATGAAATTAATAAAAATTGTTTAAAATTAGTGTCTAGCCGCCAAAATGTAAGACACACTTCGCTACACCATCGAAAGCAAAATTCTGTTCGACAGAAAATTCGATACTCAACGAAAATTTCGACACGCTTGCATAGCTCATAATACGAATTTCACTTTCGATCTTCGATCTTCGATAGCCAGCGAAGATCGAAAATCGAATGCAGCTCATAATAAGGGCCTTAGTGAGTGTGAGGAGTGCCCTCGATCGCCCCCAGTCCACCCTCGGCCAAAAGGACCTTACGATCGCGCATGTCGTGGTTTTCGCTCAACGCTCGCTGAGCTGGCATGAGGCCCATCTGTGCAGGAGTGTACCGCAAGTGATCAGTGCCACCCCCAGCCGCTCTTTATCCGGTGATAACGTTTCACAGGTTCCTTCCCTGGCCAGCTCGTCAGCCACGCAGTTCCCCCAATGTCGCTGTGACCCGAACCCAAATAAGCCTAATGCAGAAGGATTCCGACGCCGCTGAAAGAGAGCAAACATTCCTTTACCAAGTTAGGACGCACCTCTAACGAACTCAAGGCCCTTATAGCCGCTTGGCTATCAGAGTATACGCTCACTTCCCTGACTGTTATAGCGCTCCTTAGCAGTGAATCCACCGCCTCCTTGATAGCAGCTACTTCCGCCTGGAATACACTGCAGAAGTCCGAGAGCCTGAACTTAGCGCTGATGGAAAGCTCTCGACAGAAGACCCCTCCACCAACCCTGCCGTCCAGTTTCGATCCATCCGTAAAGAAGTTCACCGCACCCCTCCTGCAGAAGTTTCGCCCGGCCAACTCATCCCTCGAGGGAAAGTGGACAGAGCCGTATCGGTGCGGTGGTGCAGTAATCCGTACGATCCGGGATGAAATCGAAGCCCCCTACAACTCCAGAGTGTCCAGTCCCTAATAGTCCCTATAATAGCCGTTCGCGCCGCTACAATTCTGCATGCAACGTCGACCGGCACTAGGTTTAGCATTACGTTCAATGCTATGTGGGGGTGGTCCGCAGTGCCCCACTAATACCAATTAATGCAGCCGTTGTACGCGCTCCAGGTGCCTAGCTAGTGTAGGCTGCTCCAGTGAATTCCACCAGACTAGGGCGCCATAAAACATAATTGGCTTGACTACGGTCTCGTAGAGCTAATAGACAAATTTAGGCGAGATACCCCATCTCTTACCAATAGCACCCCTACTGCAATACAAGGCCACTGATGCCTTTCTTGCCCTTTCCTCGATGTTTGGTCCCCACGACAAGTTCCTGTCTAGGATCAAGCCCAAGTACTTGACCCTGTCAGACAGCTGTAAGCGCAGACCCCCAACCGAGGGAAGAACAGCGGCGGGGATTTTATATTTTCTTGTGAATAAGACCATTTCTGTCTTACTGGGGTTTACCTCGAGGCTACTTTTGGGCGCCCAGTTATTAACTGTTAAGGTACCGTTGGGTCAGTTCATACAGCGTGTTAAGGTATTTACCTTTAACTAGGAGTGCAACATCATCTGCATAGGTAATTATCCGACACACATGTTTCTCCAGCTCCACTAGTAGCTCGTTCACCACGACGAGCCAGAGTAGGGGTGAGAGAACCATCCTACGGGTGCCCTTGCTAACCATGCGAGGCAAGCAGGCGCTGCCCCAGACGGCCATACCAGTTCCGTCACGCAGCAAGTTTTCGATGAGCCTAATCAGACTGACCTCAACCCCAAGCTTATCTAGCGACTTAACTATTGCGCCCGGCAGGACACTATTAAAAGCCCCTTCGATGTCGAGGAAGGCTCCTACGGCCAAGTCTTTGTGAGTGAAGGCTTCCTCTATACACCCCACAATTGTATGCAGAGCAGTATCTACTGACCTTCCTTTACAATAAGCATGCTGAGTTCTAGATAGGTGATCTCGAGGAATCATGCTCTTTATGTGCATGTCAACCAGCCTCTCCAACGTCTTCAGTAGAAACGTTGAAAGACTGATTGGCCTGAATTCCTTGGGGGCAACATGAGAGCTCCTTCCGGCCTTCGGGATGAACTTCCCTTAAAGAGATTTCCACGGGGAGGGATTGGAAGGAAAATAAGTATCCAGGAGAAAGCTAAGCGGCTCCTCGCTACTCATAGTGCAGTGTCCTGCCTCATCCCTCAAGTAACCCAGCGGCGCAGGACTCATAGCGAGAATACGCCTAAATCTGGATGATTCATGACACCCTTCAACGTTTTCGCAGAAAGACCTTTTTTGTCTTTCTTATCTCGGACTTGTAGATTCCTAGTCCAACCTTATAGAGCTTCCAATCAGAAGACAACTTACTCCTACGGGCCCTATTGAAAAGTCGTCTGCTCGACGCCCTTAACTCAGAGAGCTCCACAGTCCACCAAAGGGGTTTCCCTCTGCCTTTCTGAATTCTCAGCGGACATGCGCTTTCAAGAGCATCCCTGCAAGCTGAGCTGAAAACTTCAACAAGCTCCTCCAGCGAGTCCACCGATTGCACAGAATTTGGTTCTGGCGCATCAGGGAGCACTCCGCGAAGGTTCCTGATATATAGATTCCAGTTTGTGCTCCTCTGGTTCCTGAAGGCCTTGCTAGGAGGACGCGTTTCGTCCAAAGAGAATTGAATACACCTTTGATCCGAAATAGAGTATTTGCTTAGAACCCTCCAGTCCGAGATCAAAGGTGCTGTCTCAGAAGAAGTCAGTCAAGAACCTCCTCCCTGACAGCAGTAATAAACGTAGGGGAATTTCCCCTGTTACAGATATGTAAGTTTTCACTTCGAACAAACTCAAAAAGTGACTCACCTCGCAAGTTTGTTTTCGAGCTACCCCAAGTTGAGTGCCTCGCATTCCTATCGGACCCCAAGATCACGCCAGCCTTCCGTCGCTTGGCTTCCGCTAGAGCGCTCCTCAGCAGCATTGGAGCTGGCTCCACATCGTCATCGTGCGGCATATAGGCGGATATTAGCCAGAGTTCTCCAGCCTCTCGTTCCAGCCTGATTGTCACCATATCCTATCCAGGAGAAAAGTACTAGATATGTTTTTGCGAAAGCAAATTTCAAATTAACAAAGAACTTTCAAAGTAATCTTGGCCAATATATAGAGATGACGTGGAGCGTAGCCTTGAGCACTTTAATGATACTGTTGTCAATTTGCTTCGAAAGTATGTGCCAAAACGTAATATTGGTCATCATTGAACCAAAACAATTATGGTTCACTAAAGAGCTTAAAAAAATTTAAAAATAAAAAGTCGCATTCTTTTAAACTGTATAAAAGAACGGGCTTACACAGTGATTACATAAAGTACTCGGTTTTAAGGCATAGCTACTTTGCATTAAATAAGAAACGCTAAAAAGAATTTAATTAACAGTCCTAAATCATTTTATGGTTTTGTAAATTCAAAGCGTAAGGCACATGGATTTCCGTCCGCTATGCACTATCGCAAATACTGTGTCTAGCGACAGCCAACTCATTGCCAACATGTTTGCTTAGTTCTTTAGGTCCAATTATTCGGTAGACTCCTCTACAAGTGGAGACTACCCGTATGAACTTGGTACAATTAACTCAGCTTTTATTCCAGTAATTTCTTCCGATGAAGTTTTACACTATTTAAAAACCTTAAAAGTGTCATTTAGGCCTGGAGCTGATCATATTCCGACCTGTTTTCTTAAAAACTGAGCTGAGAATATCTGTGAGCCTTTAACAACTCTATTCAACTTGTCACTAAAACATGGCGTTTTTCTATCAGCTTGGAAGGAATCTTTCATAATACCACTTCACTAAAACGGCAGCAGGTCTTCTATAGAAAACTATCGAGGCATAGCGCAGCTCTCTGCTACCCCCAAATTATTCGAAGCAATTATTGTTAATCAGCTGATATCTTCTTCAATTTCACAATCTCAACAAGGGGTTTCTAAAGGAAATCTATTATCACTAATTTATTGGGGTTCACAACTTATGTCTCAAACGGGTTTACAGAAAATGCTCATACCGACGTAATATACACCGATTTCGTTACTCATCCGTATATATACACCGATTTCAGTAAAGCCTTTGACAAAGTATGTCACTCGTTACTCATCCGTAAACTCTACCTAATCGGATTTCAGCCAAGTCTTCTTCAATAGAGTTATTTTTAATAATTGTTCTCCTCAGGGAAGTCACCTTTGTCCGATTCTGTTCCTGATATTCATTAATGATATTTATTCTATAATAAAATATTCTAAAATTTTAATGTATGCCGATGATGTGTCACTTTTTAAAACATTGTCCTCTATCGAAGAAAGGTCTTTGTTACAAGCGGATCTGAGCAACGTGGTTAGTTGGTGTAATGCATAACCTTAAAAAATGCAATGTTATGTGTTTCTCTCGAAGGGTAGTTCAACCAGCTGTTTATTCAATTTCAAAATATAATCTGGAGAAGGTATCCAATTTTTTCGATCTTGGTATCACAATGGATTCCAAACTCAATTTCAACCATAATATCAATGTTGCAGTCAATAAAGCCAAAGGCGTTTTTGCATTTGTAAAGCGATGGTCAAAAGAGTTCAAAGACTCGAAGTATTTCTTCGATCTCCTCTGGAAAGGTAAACTCGGTAGGGAGCCATACCCGAGCCCGTGGGCGCATAGGAAGATCCACCTTTTCCACGGCCACTAGTTTGGTACCCTTCCAAACCTCTCCCACCAGGGATATTGCCTCCTTGTACAGCGCTGCCGACCGCTCGTCGGCGCACCTCGTGAGCTTATGCAGCCCGTGGTGCCATCCGGTACTCCCACACCTAGGCGGTGGCCCTGGGTTTCCCCTGACCACCCTCATAAATACCGCCGACATGGCGGCCGCTACACGCTTGCACTCTTCGTGAGTGATGCCGCCGTCCTCCCTGCTGCGGTCCATGACCCCTAATTCCACGGAGCCGGTAAGATTAGCGATTTCGCTAAACGTAGGAGCCGGCCCCGTACGAAGTTTTTTTTATGGTAGAGGTTTCCCCCTTCCTCGATCTTTGCCGCTTTATAGTCAATAGCGCATTCTCGCCTTCGGCTACCGTCCCCTGTGCGGACTCCGCATCGCCGACCACTGTTTTAGCCCACTCGAGCGTTCGGGCATGCTGATAAGTAATTTGATAGCACACTGATCGCCGTAGCGTTCTAAAATTTTGGCGGCCGTGCGACGTTCCGAGCCGTTCTTTCTCGCCGCGCTGGCCCATCCGAGGTTTCCGAAGCTCTGAAGATACGCGACGAGAAGCCCCTGCTGGTGCTGGCGGTTCCGCCACGCACCACACCCCCAGATACTCTGGGCGATTTCGCACAGGCACTACCCGCTACCGGCAGAATTCCGCCGCCATTGCCGACATACCAGAAGGAGCTGGCTTCGACCCCCCTGAGACACCGACCGTGCAGACCCTACTTAAGCCCTTAACGCAGGGCGGTTTCGCCTCTGCAGGGCTAGAAATCCTACCCGGGACAGAGACAGCTTTGGGTATCGACTTGGACGACCCTCCGCTGCTCGAAGCTTTATCGCTAGCCAGCTCCTCTACGGCGCTGGCCGTGCAGGCCCCACTCGGGGCTTTAGCCAGAGATGTCTTCGCCTCCTCATGACCCCCAACCGGGGTAGAGTCAGCTTTGAATGCCGGAACAGACGATCCTTCGCTGCTCGAGGTTTTGGTTTTTTCGTTAATGTTTTTGTTTTGGTTTGTTTTAGTTGTATTCATCTTGTTCATACGACCACCTGCCCAACGACGCAGCACCCCATGCCGCGGCAAGGACACCGTTACTGCCTGAGGCGGCCTGGTATTAGGAAGACGCCGTTATAATACAGCCGGTCTGGTAAACCACCTGGCTGCAAACCCTCCAATGGGCACGGTGTCGCTTAACACCCTGGATTAGGGGGTCGGCAGTTCTTGGTCACCGTAAACGAGCAGCCCGAACCAGGGGAATAGAGGCACTCGCCCAATATACACAGATAAAGAAACGATTGCACTACCATCCGCTGATAAGGACTGGCCATGATTCGGCTAAGCTACCAACTCTGCGACTGTCTCTGATATAATATTTTTTTATTTAGTATTTTTTATTTAATATTTAGTTTATTTTATTTAGATTTTTTTAGTATTTTTTAACCTTTCTGTGTATTGAAAGTGAGAGTGCAAAAAATAATTTTCCAAACAAAGAAAAACTCATGGACTTTAAAATAGTAGTTAGTTATTACAAAACTACGTTTATGGAAAAGTTGTTAGCGTTAAAAGAAATGCTTATTGGATGTCCTACCCGTCACAGCAAAAAATGTTTTTGTTTAACATAACGTACAAATACTTTAGCTATCACATTGTTTAAATAAGGTCCATTAATATCAAATCAGTAGTGCTTATTTTAATCACGAACTATATATGTATCCTCAATAGTGACTCGTCGCATCTGTCACAAAATACTGTCCCACCCGTCACTTGCTAAAATTTTTTTTCCAAAGCATAAAATGGACCTTAACGTTATTTTAACTACTTGCATTCGAAAAAGCCGCCATGCACAAAATATTTTGATATACATTGTTTGTCTAAAATTGAGAAACAAATTCATCAAATGCTTTACAAATATAGTCACTATCTCATTTGTTCACAGCATAAAACGAAAATAATAAGATGCTTATCACTCATCGCTGTAAAAATAGCTGCAATTGAAAACATGTCTACTCATTCGTTACATTTTGTTTTAAATCAAGTCATGAGGTATGAGGTTGTAAAGTATGACTGAAAAAAGATCTTTCACCTTTTTCTTTTGTCATACCATTCTTTTTAAACTATTTAATTAAAGTATAACAATAAATGAATGAGTTAAGAAGGTTAAGGTTAATAAGAACCCTGCAAGTAGTAAAGTTTATGTACTTCTAGATTGAAACTAATATATTATTGGTATGCCTTTATTAATTTTTACTATTATTTCCAGCAAAAAAATGAAAAACACCGGCAGCTATTAAAAAATGGAATATTAGATGGAGTATCCACATCAAAATATTCCAGAACTGTACCAATTTCGAAAGAATTAATTGACGAAACTTTAATAATATCTGACATGTTCAATGTTGACGAAATGATGGCTCTAGAATTACTTTGCACTGCTCAAAGGGAAATGTTTAAGCACCCCGGATTGTCAAGAGGATTAGTTGCTGTGCTACTTTACTATGATGGCAAAAGAGCATTAATTTACTCCCTTCGTGACCTTGTTCGAGCAACTAATGGAATTTCTTGGGAAACCGATATACCAAAAGAGGTAAGTATTAATATTTTTCGGTAATTCACTTCTTTTTTCTAAACGGCTCATTCGATTGCGAGACAATTTTGGTGAGTAGGAAGTATATCTGAGAAAATTTAAGCAGGGATCGTAAATTTTAAGCTTGTTTTCAAAAGAGTTAATAAGCATTTGTCAAAAACTAAACTTAAAATTTGATTTATATTTTCCGGTCAAAAGTAAAAGTTAAAATTTGACTTATTTTTTCAATCAAATACAAAAGTTAAAATATAATTTAGTTTTCTTGGTCAAACATAAAAGCTAAAATTGTAAAATGTAATAATTTTTACAGTCTAATATAATAGTTAAAACTCGACTTTTATTTTTTCAGGCAAATATAAAAGTTGAATTATGACCTTTATTTCTTCGATCAAAAATAAAAGTAACAAGTAAGAAAATCAAAGTTCGTGCGGAGCCTAACATTAAATACCCGGCGCAAGTATTAAATATATGTTTACTTCGTTTCAAGGGATTGTTGTTTCTATCAATTTTGATTAAATTAGCGTCCTTAAATTTCGAAACATAGAAGTTTCAAGCATTTCTGAAATTAACCGATATATGAAAAGTGGCCGTAAATTTAGTCCGATTTCAATAACGTTTTGCTTCTATGTGGCGAGCACAATAACCTTACCGAATTTGGTACAAATTGGTAGAACGGTTACCGAGATACATATCCAGGGCTTATGTTCAATACCCTCTATCTGCAAAAACTCAATTTTTCAGGAGAGCAAAAAAATTGTTTTGACAGCTATAATTAAAAAGGTTAATAATTTGAAGTACCTCCGCTTGTCTTAAAAATTCACGCTATATATTAAAACTAGTTTTTTACTTTTAATTCATTTTATTTTAGTTTAAAGTCCAGCTAGGGGTTATTGCAATTCGAATTATACCTATTTATATAAAAAAAATTGCTGACAGGAGGTTTTGCAGAGCAATGAATATGTCAGTTCTTTAGATTTAAATACTGTGTTGAAGTAAGTTTTAACACAGAAATCATGGCGTGCAAACTCGTTCCCTTCTATTCCGACGTGCCCAGATAATCATATAATTTTAATGGTGTTTTTGTGTCGAAAGAGTATTTCACGTGATTTCGAAATTATATGATAATCATTAGCACTGTTAAAAAGGCTTCGATGGCTGATTTACTGTCCGTGCATATGACGAAACTTTCTTCGTTTTTAGAGGCGAAACGTACAGCTTTTAGCAATGCAGCTGATTCGGCTGTAAATGCTGAGCAGTACGCGGTAAAAGCATCGATGCGAAATGGAAACACCTATGCCTTTTGATACTGCAAAATAACAGCTGGTATCATATCTGGAACCGTCTGTGAAAATAAGCTCCCAGGTGTTGTAAGATTACTGTGGTGTAAACACAACGTTAGCATTAACCTTTACTAATAATCGATTACTTTGTACTATTACTGAACTTTGTAAAACACATCCCTATATTGAAGATATAAAATAAAGGTTCTTTCAAAAAGTAAGCTTGAACATAACACATGGCGTCAGGTGGGGTCAATTAAAATAGTTGCACAACGAAATAACTCAAAAGTTAAAAACGCGCAACCAAAGCTAAGCTATTAAATAAAAATAGTATATACTACGTTTATAAAAAATTAAAAATGGTAGATGAAGGCAACGCTACCATGTCAGAGGCACAGCGAGTGCTATCTATTGCCACTACCATAGCACCTTTGAACATAAGAGCGTCAAATCTGGCGGCGGAATGGAAGGCTTGGAGTACGCAGTTCAAAATATTTCTGCGTGCATCTGCTTTAGATAATCAAACCGAGCAAAGAAAAAATGCACTTCTCTTGCACCATCTGGGTGCAGAATGTCTAAACATTTTCACTTCGTTTAATGTCGATATAGACAGCGTCCAATATGGCGACTTATGGAGCAAACTGGAAATGTATTTCACTCCAAACGTCAATATGGTAATAGAGCGCCACAGGTTTTTTACGAAACGTCAATCCTCGGAAGAGACAATAAGTCAGTACGCTGCCGCATTTAAGATGTTTTTTTTCGCGCAGTGTCCGTAAATTACGAGTCTAAAGTCAACTGTTCCTAATATAATAGCCCTAATTACATTTACGGGTGTAGTTATATGAACTAAAGAATACTTAGAACCAATTGATTAGATCGCTTAGTATGTTAGAAACAATTATTTTTACTTGCGTCAAGGCCTTAGTCTTAGAAAAAATTAAAATATCATCAGCGTAAGCAAGATGATCTATGTGCGTGTTAGCCGATATAATAAACTATATTGAATTTTTTTGCTTTTTTGATTTAATTTTCTTTTGGTTTATAGATTTTATTGCTTTAAAAAGGAAAAAAAAAATTTATTTAATTAAATTGTTTGCTAAAAGACAAACAAGACCAATAACAGGTCAATTCTGGCATTTGTCTTTCAACTCACCTCAGTCTTTCGAGAGACGGAAGTCTTAACATTTCGGCAACTATCTTGAAAGCCCTTTTCTGTATTTCTAATAACTAATTGCAAGATGTGCTAATAGTGTTATTATCGTTTAGCAATAAGTTTTCTAAAAACTAAACAAAATGAAAAAAATATTTTTTTTAAACAGGAAAAACTAAAGATTTGAGAAACTGAAAGTGAAAGAAAAAAGATGAATCAAAAAAGTTTCCAAACGTTAAATAAAATAAAAAATAATATAAAAAATAAATTTAAAAAAAACTTTTTAATATACAACGCTTTTATAAATGGACTAAAAAGTAGAAATGATATTTCTCATTCCCATAGAATTTGTTTTGATAACTTTTGATTTTGAAATTTTAGCAAAGTCGTTATAAGCAATTTATAAGATTGAAAATGAAAAGCGTGGGGCGCATGTAATAGACACCTGAATTGATATGAAGGGTAATATATGTTCATATGTATGTGGATATATGAGTAACGACCGCTTAAAATCGATCTCAAATTTGTACTTTCTCTGTAGAAATGTTAGGTATATGTTATGTAGTTTGCCTATTGTCAATTAAATATAATGCTTTGTATTGCATGCGCCCCACGCTTTTCATTTTCAATCTCATAAATTGTTTATAACGACTTTTGCTAAAATTTCAAAATCAAAAGTTATCAAAACAAATTCTATGGGACTGAGAAATATTATTTTCTACTTTTTAGTCCATTTATAAAAGCGTTGTATATTAAAAAGTTTTTTTATACCATTTATTTTCTACTTTTTAGTCTTGTCTGTATAAAATTTTGCAATAGATATTAAAATAATTCAACGATATTAATAGATAGGTGCACACACATGCATTTACATACAGTCAGTCAATAAAGTTTAGGTACAGCGAATTTTTTACAACGGGCAACTATTTTTGGAATATTTTATTTTTCGCAAATTTTTTGTAAAAATGTGGTTAATTCTACAACAAAAACCCCAAATTTCAAAGTTCCAAAACTTGTGCAAAATTTAAGAAAATTCTGCAAAATTTCATTCAAATATTGCACTTTTTACTTACGCTCTCTAGAAAAAAGTTCATCATGCAGTTTTTTAGCCCATTAAATTTTGTTTAATAAAGTTTGACCCTTAATAGCAACAATAATAAGCATAACAGTTGTCCACAAAATAGTAGTTGCGAGGTCTAAAACAGAACGAAATTCATTAGCTGGTTATTATGTATTTATGTTAGTCAATTAGTTATTGAAAAGCGATCCAGATATATCAAATGTGCTGGAACGAGAGTTAAATTCCTGGCAACGGAGTGGTTCGGGCAATTCAAAATTAGTTTTACAAGCTTTCGGAAATAGGGACAAAGTGTCTTGATACCCGGGAGGGGACATTAAGGCTAACTTTACCCAGAAGAAGCGGACTTGAAATTGAGCCCGTCAGTAATTTAACCATAAAAATTGTACCAATCATTTCCCTGCGACTGACAAGTGTAGGAAGATTAATAAGTTTTAATCGGCCCGTATAAGGCGGAAGGTTAAATTGAGAATCCCAACGGAAATTTCTTAGAGCAAAATGTAGGAGTCCGATATTTTGACCTTTTTTTTTTTTTAATAATCCCACCGGTTTTTACCCTCCATTCCCGCCCATCCGCACGAGGGGCGCAGTCCGCATGACGTACGGAACCAATATTTTCAATTTCTTGCGCCGAGTCACGATAGGCCGGAGTTTGTTAAATGTCGAGGTCTAAAACTGTTCAGCTACAGAACTAAATTCATCAACTGATTTTATATCTTTATGTTAATAATTGATTTATTGAGATGGGTTGGTATCGCTTTCTTAATGCTGAATAGCGAATCAGATGTATGAAATATGCTGGAATGGAGTTAAAATCCTGGCATAAGCAACGGAGTGGCTCGTGTAATTCAGAATTAGTTTTACAAGTTTTCAAAAATAGGGGATAAAAGTGTCTTGGTACACGGGAGGGAACTTTAAAGCTAACTTCACCCAGAAAAAGCGGACTTGAAATTGAGCCTGTCAGTAATTTAACCATAAAAATTGTACCAAGCATTTCTCTGCGACTGACAAGTCTAAATTTGATACCTTGGATTCCAAACAACCGAACCGTATTCTAGAATCGGTCTAACTAATGTTGTAAACAGGATTTTAGTGATATAAGGGTCTCTAAATTCTTTTGACCACAAAATTGTATACTTGTTCTAAATTATGGTTATCTATCGTATATGAAAGAATAGCTCTTCGCGAGAAGCACATTACTTTACATTTTTCCAGATTTAGAGGCATACGATTTACATAGCACCAGTTAGCCATGCTGTTTAAGTCTGCTTGCAGCAAATGCTTTTCTTTGATTGATACGTACGATTTATAAAGTTTCACATCATCTGCGTACATACAAATTTTTGAAAATTTTATATCTGTAGAAATATAAAAAGCAAGAACAAAATCGGCCCGGGACTCCTGAAGTAACATCAATGACGTCAAAAATAGTATTTTTAAACATTACCCTTTGTGATCTATCATAGAGGTATGAAGAGATCCAACGTAGAAAATTAGGTTGAAGACCAAGAAGATCAAGTATAAAAAATTTCAGCGTCAAATACTCTTAACATACTTCGCCAAAGTTTTTTATAAGCATATTTTTTCGCAAAATTTTTTTAAACGCTTTTTTCACCGTCAAAACACCAGCGAGCCTTTATTCGTATGTAGTGACGATATTTTTACAAAAAAATTTATTTTAAATAAACAAACGGAAAACTGTAAATACTAAGAATTGAAAGGGTGTGCAATTCAAATGACGAGGAGTGTATATGAGCAGATGTGATCACTACCACAAGTAAACGCGAGATGAAAGCGTGATTGTGTTAGTGTGCCAATTACGTTTGAATGAATTTGCGTTCGCTTTGGTACGCTCTCGCATGTATTTGCATGTGATGCTTTCGCTCTTTAAGCAGGCGCTCACTCTCTGTCCATGCTTGTATATGAGCAAATTTTACATCGATATAACTATTGCCAACTTTGTGCCTTTCGCAAGAAATTAAGTGCGTTTAGGGAATTAAAAGGCAAAAATTGTGTAGTTTAGCGCTTGTTTTGTTCTTTGGTGCCCTTTTCAAGGCAATTTTATAATAAGGTGATTCTATGGTGACATTGTATTTGACTTACACATATGTTAGTGTTTGGCCGAGCTTCTCCTCTGAATAATATGCTCCAAGATAATCCAAACGCAATATTTTCACACAGTCTCTATCACGGAATCCATAGAATATTCTGCTAATTAGCTGGGTGTACGCAGTTGTACAAAAGTAAGCAATTTCATGAAAATAAAGCCTCTAGAAAAACCAAGTTTTAGAAATTGTTTTACGAATAAATAAATTATTAAATTGATTAACTGCGCATAGTTGGAAATATTTACAAGTTTCATTGTGTGATTACCTAAAATATTTGAACATACAGCTTTATATGCGAAAATACCATTAAACACAGCAACACAAAATTGGTGTTTTTTTTGGGGGAAATAGCGCTATTTTCAGTATTTTGGTGCTTTTTTAAATTAAAAACTTGGCGATCAGGGCTGCCAACTTGGCTCAAACCGTGCCATTTTCGGCACTATTTTACATGAAATGGCACTGAATTTTTCAATTTTGCACAAAGTGCCAAAATGGCACTTTTGAAAAAAAGCCAAATTTAAATACATTTTTGTGAAATCCTTTGCGTATACTTCTTTTTCTCAACTAAAATTTTCTAATTTCTATAGTGTATACAACTGGTTTATCTTACTTTGACATTGGGCTTTTGTTTTAATTTGTCTAATTTTAATGCTAATGGGAAGAACTAAAGAGAATGACACCTTTTTTGGCACTTTTAATTTTCTATTTGGCACGTTTTAGCACTTTTTTATCCTCAATATGGCACTTCATAGCTATGTATGTTTGGCAGCCCTGTTGGCAAATTTGATCACTAGCTGACCTTCACCGAGCGCTCTTTGTTGGGTTCGGACTACAAAAATGGAAGTAAATATCAAGTATTCGTTGTAGATGTGCATTTCTTATCTTTATAAAAAACAATTCATTTCTCCTCGTATCCTTGTACAAATAAGGAGCTAAAGCGGCCTTATAAGGGTCGATATCTGTAGACTGGAAAATCGATCAGCTAGTGGTTGAGATGTCATTTACACGGGTCGATTTTCTAGTAGATTTTTTTCGTTCAACCAACTTTGCAAATACACTTGAATTCGTGAATAGGCCCTCACAATCGCCCGATTTGAACCCGATCGAAAAATATTGCTCTGTCTAAAGTTCTGTAATTGCGTCGTTGCCCACCGATGTAACAATTGTCCCGGTAAAGAAAGAATGAAATAACTTTTTATTAATTTTAACCAAGGCATTTTAACTTTAATGATACTTGCTCTTTAGATTAAGGGCCCTTTACACGGTCGATTTTCTAGTAGATTTTTGTCGTTCAACCAAAATCGACGATATCTGGTTGCGAACATGCAACATCTGAGAAGCAATCCGCATCTAAATCTAAACCACACTTTTCCAAAGGTTGACCTTGGGCATTATTGATTGCGATTCCGAATGCCAATCGAATTGGGAACTGTAATCTTTAAAATTGAAATTGTGTATCGGTCGGAATCATGGGAATTCTTCACCTTTGCCACAATGTAGACTATTTCAGGCAAGCATTTATCTCGCCCGCTAGTGTTAATAGAGAAATTACAGGCAATGTTTGCGTTAAATCTCTTGAGAGCAACATCAATGCATTCCCGAATGGTTAAACGTTTCCATGCAAATCTCGCGACAATCGATCAAAAACCTCAAGCAATTTTTTGTGTGCAATGGTACACTCATCCCAAACAATGAGTTTAAATTTTCGTGATACTTTTTCCATACAGGATGTTGTGGAAATATTGCACGTTTGATTGCTGAATTAGCAATTCTTTCACCTAATAACAATGTCGCAGAAATTCCAGGCGAAGCCCTAGCTAAGCTTATGTAATTTTTTGAACGAACCGTACCCCGAATCAATCTGATTAGGAATGTTTTCCTAGTTCCATATATCATTTTCTCCTTCTTATTTGACGCTGGAACCGCCTAAGCCATTTGGCCGAGCTCGACAAAGAGAACGTCAGTCGTTTATCTCTGTGGCAACTGACGCCAATAGGAAATGCCACGTGAAGCCAAATCCTTCTCCACTTGGTCTCTCCATTGCAGTGGGGGCCCACTCTTCCTCTGGTACGAGCAGCGGATTGCGAGTTGAATACTTTCAGACCTGGAACGTCGGTTCCCATTCGAATTGCATGTCCAAGCCAACGGTGCCGCTGTATTTTCATTCGCTGCACTATGACCATTTCGTTGTAAAGCTCATACAACTCATCGTTCCATCGTCTGCGATACTCCCCGTCTCCAAGGCGGAGAGACCTGTAAATCTTTCGTAAGATCTTTCTTTCGAATACTCCAAGAGCCGCCTCATCGAATTTTGTCATTGTGTAAGCTTCTGCGCCATAAACCCGCTCGGGAATGATGAGTGACTTATAGAGTGTGGTTTTTGTACGTCGAGAGAGAACTTTACTCCCTAATTGCCTACTCAGTCCAAAGTTGCACTTTTTGGCTAGAGTGATTCTGAGTTGGATTTATATGCTGACATTATTATCGGTGTTAATGCTGGTTCCCAAGTAAACGAAATTCTTTACTTTCACGAAATTACAACTGGCAACAGTGACGTGGGTGCCAAGGTGCGAATGCCCTGACTGTTTATTTGATGTTGTTATCGTTCGTTATCCAACTTGGAAAAGGCAGAACAGACTTCGAGCTCTTATTATGTTAACACTTGCATCATGCGATCGTAAATGCCCTTCTGCTTTAGCTTTAATTTGGGAATGTCTGTTTGCGCATATAATAGGAGTTCGCAATAGTAACAATAATAATAATCATAATAATATTATCTATTGTTATTAAAAATTTCTTTACTCGCAATATACTTATTACGCTAGGGCGACCCCAAACGAAGTTGTTTATGATTAAAATTTAACTGTTAACTGCGTTAATGGTGATACAAATTTTAAGGTTTCATTATTTCATTTCATGGGATATTTTTATGTTTTCGTTACGCTATTTATAATTTTTTCATTTGTATCAGTTGTTATTTATTAATTTTTTTCTGTGCGTAATTTGTATACCAAATCTTCGTTGATAATATGATCACTTCGTTTGATAAGATGTTGTAAACTCTCTCTTCATTTTAACTATCCGGATTTGGATAAGTGAAAACATTAACAAAAGATTTCTCTAGTAAAGCTTTCCCAAACGCTTTCCGTTTCGAACCAGTTATGTAATATTTCATTTAATTCAAATATTTTCAGTTTACTTTTATATATTGCATAATTCTATTGACAGTTTTTCCAAATCAAGATTCCTTAAATACCTTTAGTTTGGTACTCATATTTCAACATTTCATTTATTTTATCAATTTAATGGAGTTTTATTTTCAAACAGGTGGCAAACCTCTTCAAACATATTTTCGACCGTAAGTCTTCTTAAAGCTCTTTAGTTTGATACCCGCATTGCAATATTTCATTTGTTTAATCAATTAAACTGAGTTCAAATTTTCAAACAGGTGGCAGCCCTCCTTAAAAATATTTCCTACAGTCATGTTTTTTAAACGTCTCTAAGTTGATACCTTTATTGTAATAAGTCATTCATTTTATCAATTAAATTGAGTTAAATTTTCAAACAGGGGGCAACCCTCTTCCTACATATTTTCGACTGCAAGTCTTCTTAAAAATGTAAAGTTTATTACCCACATTGCAATTTTTCAATTATTCTATCAATTTATTTGACCTAAAATTTTCAAATAGGTGGCAGCCCTCCTCAAAAATATTTCCTACAGTCTGTTTTTTAAACTCCTGTAATTTGATACCTTTATTGTAATAAGCCATTTATTTCATCAATTATATTGAGTCTAATTTTCCAACAGGTGGCAACCCTCCTCAAACTTATTTTCGGCTGTAATCCTTCTTAAAAATCTAATGTTTGCAATGTGGGTATTGCAATATTTCATTTATTTTATCAATTTAACTGAGCTAAAATAAAATTAGGTGGCAGCCCTCCTCAAAAGTATTTCCTACAGTCATCTTTCTTAAGCCTCTTTAATTTGATACCTATATTGTAATGTGATTTATTTTATAAATTAAACTTAGTTAGATCTTCAAACAGGTGGTAACCCTCCTCAAACATAGTTTCGGCTGTAAGCCTTCTTAAAACTCTTTAGTTTGATACCCACATGGCAATATTTCATTTATTTTATCAATTTAATTGAGTTAAAAATTTCAGCCCTCCAAAATATTTCACCTTTCTTAAACTCCTTTAATTTGATACCTATATTGTAATATGCCATTTATTTTATCAATTAAATTTCGTTAAATTTCCGAACAGGTGGCAACCCTCTTCAAACATATTTTCGGCTGTAAACCTTCTTAAAACTCTTTAGTTTACACCCACATTGCAATATTTTATTTGATTTATCAATTTAACTGAGTTAAAATTTTCAAATAGGTGGCAACCCTCATCAAAAATATTTCCAACAGTTATTTTTCTTAAACCTCTTTAATTTGATACCCACATTCTACGCTGTGCTGTCACGGAGAATGGACGGATGTTTGAACTTGTTTTGTTGTTCACCAAATGTAATAATGTCAAATTTCGAGCAAGTGACTTTTCATAAATAATTATTAAACTAGCTATTACTTAATAATTTCTCACTCGAAAACGCGAATAATCGCCATATGTGTGTATAAAATGCCGTGTTTGTGTGGGCAAAAGGTCGATACGTACACATGACAAAGTGCAGTGTGACAAGCAGAGTTGGGCAAACTTTATTCGAATGACGAATAACAAATGAATAAATTGTTTTTCTTGTTATTCGTAAATAATCAATAATTTTGTTTATTCAAAAAAAAATTATTCGAATGACGGATAAATTATTTTATTCGTTATTCGAATAATTATTATCTTCATTAATTATTCGAATAACGAATAAAATAATAATAAAACAAGTAATTTATGCGTATAGATATGTTCATATATCTAATATATAAAAATCTCGTGTCACGGTGTTAGTGGTCGAACTCCTCCTAAACGGCTTGACCGATCATTATGAAATTTTTTGTGCATATATGGTAGGTATGAGAATCGGATGTAAAGTATATTTCATTCCGTAAGGTGCAGGGGGCGTGGCACCTCCCATACAAACCGAATTTTTCATACTGCAAATCTCTGGAAGTGTTCATGGTAGAGTACTCGAAAATGGTATGGAGATATACGAAAACAATCGCATACTCATGGAGAAAAGTTATGGTTTTTGGAAAAGGGGGCGTGGCACCTCCCATACAAACCGAATTTCTCATACTGCATATCTCTGGAAGTGTTCGTGGTAGAGTACTGAAACTTGGTATGGAGATAAATGAAATCGATGACATGGTCATGAAGAAAAATTGAGGCTATTAGAAAAGGGGCGTGGCACATCCCATACAAACCGAATTTTCCATACTGCATATCCGGGAAAATGTTCACGGAAGAGGACTCGAACATGGTATGGAGATATATGAAAGCAATCGCATACTCACGGAGACAAATTATGGTTATCGTAAAAGGGGGCGGGGCACCACCCATACAAATCGAATTTTTCATTTTGCTTAACTTTGGAAGTGTTCATGGTAGAGTACTCGAACCTGGATTGGAGATATATGAAAACAATCGCATACTCATGGAGAAAAATTGTGGTTATTGGAAAAGGAGGCGTGGCACCTCCCATAAAAACCGAGTTTTTCATACTGCATACCTCTGGCAGTGTTCACGATAGAGTACTGGAATTTGGCGATTAGGGTGTCCCTATCCTAAAAAAATTTTCTCTATTTTTTTCTTTTAGATCTTTTGGTATTTTTGTATGAAAAATCTAATATATAAAAATATCGTGTCACGGTGTTTGTGGTCGAACTCCTCCGAAACGGCTTGACCGATATGAATGAAATTTTTTGTGTATATTTGGTAGGTATGATAATAAGGTGTAAAGTATGTTTCATACCGCTAAGTGAAGGGGGCGTGGCACCTCCCATACAAACCAAATTTTTCACACTTTATATCTCTGCAAGTGTTCATGGTAGAGTACTGGAACTTGGTATGTACAAGACATATAGTCATGAAGAAAAATTTGTTGTATTTGAAAAAGGGTGCGTGGCACCTCCCATGCAAACCGAATATTTCACACTGCATATCTCTGGAAGTGTTCATGGTAAGAGTACTTGAACATGGTATGGATATATGAGAAATCACTCCCATACTCTTAGAAAAAATTGCGGCTATTTTATAAGGGGGGTGTGGCGCCTTTCAAACGGTACTGAAGCTATTACGTATCTTTGTATGCATATATTTTGCTAGGTTATTTAAGATGGTAATGGAAATATGCCTTCCGACAACCACCAAAACGTAATATTAGAAGATAAATGCGTCAGTGAAAATCATGAACGTGAACTGTTGGTGAAAATGTTGTACCAAAATGTTTCAATACAAAAAATTAATTTTTGGCGGGACGAAGTTCGCCGGGTCTGCTAGTTTATGTATAAAATGATAACCGTTTTCGTTGTTGCGATTTAACTCAAACCCCTGGATAGATTTAAATCAAATTTTCGGAGGTTATTCCATGCGCATAAAGTCCTATTAAAGGCTACTAGAAAACTCCTTGGTGGCGATGGAGCCGAGTTATTTATAAAAGCCGTATTTATGAACTGATTTCGTTCAAATTCAAAATGTGTTCTTCCTGCATAATGAAAAATACTTATGCGAAAAATGGACCCGCTAAGTGGCGCTGCAGTTGAGTTATTTAGAAAATCCCTATTTATTGTACAATCAGGTTGCAATTCATAATGGTGCTGCAGTCGAAATCATTAGAAACCCCATATGTCTGGACTACTTTGTTTTTTATGTTTATATTATACGAATTTACGATGTCTCACGTCGTCATACACCCTAAATGCGACCTTGCATCTACCTCCGCTTGATGAAATTGCTCTGGCGGCCGTTGCTGCAGCAGTAAGACTCAAGGAAACCAGCTCTTGGATATTTTAAAAGTGGCGAATCAGCAAGGAAAGTTTCGACCACATCCTTCCAAGAAAGACCACTGTTGGTATATCAATGGCCAAATTTTACATCGAGGATTTTTGACTCTCCTATAATAAAAAACGCACATCTGTGCTCTTCAGCTTCCTTATAAGGACTTTTGTTGGCCTACATGACATGGACCAATGTTGTAGTTGCAAGATCATAGAAGAAGATTACGCACGCTTAGAAAAGATCTCACAAGTGGAAATGAGACCATCGGTAAAGCTCATGACATTGAAAGGCATTTTTTCTTGCATATAAATAGCATCAGAGCGCTATTTTTTTGGCAGAAATATGTGTGAAAAGGGTTCTGCTCTTTAGTTGTTCAACCTAAATTAAGAATTTTTACCTTACCCATATTTGGTTTTCAACGCTATTCTTGCATTGGCCAACGCAAAAAATCTTATCAGGGGCCGCGAAACCAGAGGGAATACGCTAGTATTCTTGATAAAATAGTAAACAGAATTCAGCTAACTCACAATCCTTGACAATAGAAATAAAAGCAAAAGGTGGCTCAATGTGTTAAAAATGAGTTTTTATTCATTATTTAAAATAACGAATAAATTATTCGCAGATAACTTATTCACGAATAAATTATAAAATTTTATTCGAA
The DNA here is from genome assembly GCF_013731165.1 of Rhagoletis pomonella. Classification (NCBI taxonomy): domain Eukaryota; kingdom Metazoa; phylum Arthropoda; class Insecta; order Diptera; family Tephritidae; genus Rhagoletis; species Rhagoletis pomonella. The sequence continues at coordinate 48,973 of NW_023458948.1, forward strand.
TAATTATCTAAATAACAATTTATTCGAATAATGCCCAACTCTGGTGAAAAGTGCAGCGACTTCCTTCATATGAACTGTGTTGGTGTTTTCCTAACTGACCTGGAATATCTGGTTAGTACAGGCAATAAGTATGTTTGCAATAGTTGTGCAGAGTTTCGTCGGAAATCCCTCCACACCCCTCTTCCTATTGCTATTCGTGATGAGAGAGTAATACCTAATAATGCTATAAGCGCGATATCAACAGATTCGTCAATCTCCTCGCAATTGAATACAATGGCTAATGCTTCTCCGCAACAACACTTGTCTATACTAGTGCCAAATCAACAAGTAGGCGAAGCTGGGATCGTAAAAAATCCGATTCTTCTTTCTCCTCCTATTGCTATTCCCGATGAGAGATCTTTACTTACAATCGCCAAAAGCGCGACTACTACCTCGTCAATTTCTTCGCATATGAATACATCTGCTGGCACTGCTTCGCAACAATACTTGCCTAAACTAGGGCCAAACCAACAAGAAAGCCAAGTTGGTGTTGTCGACAACTCGACTTTTCTATCAATTCTCCATGAAATCGCGGCTCCTAAAGCTGAGTTAGCTCGTGCAACTTCGTTAATAAGTGCTCTTCAATCTGATAAGCAGCTTCTGTTCGTAAAAATCGAAGAGCTGCAGTTCGAAATCAATGCTATAAATAATCTTCATAAGCTTTATTTTCACTATGTCAAATTCAATGACAATGTCGTCAAATAAATGAAAACACATTGTCAAATGCGATTAGAAAACGGTATATCGACTGAGTTAGATCAAGAAAGGTCTTCAGTCGTATACATATGCTGCTATACCAGCTATATGTTCGCTTTTGGCCCATAATATCATCAGCGAAGGTGCGGATGAAAGAGATAAACTTGTGTCAAAATATGTCGACAAATTTTGATGTCAAAATATGACATAGTGAAAACCAGCCTATACTGAAAAAATTACCTCTGCCATGGCATTGCTTACAGTAGCGGTTAGAGAACTTCGTGGTGGCTCGGTACATAAATGTGTGTGTCACAACTTCGAAGCTGTTGGTGAAAATACCTCTACGCGCACATTGCCGTTTGGAGTCTCGGCTCGGCCATCTGAGCATAATGCTACTGCTGCTGTTGACTCTATTGTTCTGCTGCCCACACCAACTGCCGATCACTTACTTTCATCTGCTGCTGAAGAGAGTAATGCTTGCGCTCACTTTACCTCCACTTGTCCATCTGAGCAAGGTATCTCCGCTACTTGTTCGCACACAGTCACAACTGCTGCTATTATACCAACGCCGCCTGAGCGAAGAAACTTTGCTGCTAGTTCGCTCATGGCTACCGAAGCTACTGTTCCTATGCCGGTTTCTAATGCTGGGTTCGCTCACTCTGTTAACCAGATTTATGCAAAAAAAAATCATATGCAGCCGCTGCTGCTGCTGCTGCCTCTACTTCCGCTGCTTCTGCAATTCCTAACAAACCCAGCATTAAACTCAATGAGCAAAAACGCCCGTCAGGTGATTCAACCGCAGCCAATCGCAGGATACTGAAACAGCCATTAGTTATTGGGTCTAGCAATAATAAAGAGCTAAGTGTAGTATCAAAAATGAAATGGCTACATCTCTGTTCATTTTTGAATAATGTGACTCAGGAAGATATACTGGACTATGTTTCGAAACATGCATGTCTAGATAAAAAGTTCTTAGAGTGCTTTATGCTTGTAAAGAAGAATACCCCGATTGCGAGCCTTAAAAAGGTAAATTTTAAGCTAGGAGTGTCTGAATGGTGCTACGAAAAGGTTCTGTCTGCGGATATCTGGCCAGCCAATGTTAAAGTACGTCCCTTTAGGTTTTTTCCCAAAGGCGATGTAACTCAACTCGACCCATGAGTCCTTCCACCTGCGGTGAAGCCCAATCTAAGCAGCTACGCATTTACTTCCAGAATGTATCTGGTTTGAGAACTAAATCGAAAATACTCTTCGACTTAAGCTCACACACGGACTATGACATCTTTGTACTCATCGAGAGTTGGCTTAGTGTGGATTTCTGTGACAGCGAATTTTTTGGCACGAAGCTTTACAACGTGTTTCGAAACGATCGTGGTTTCTCAGGACTGGACTATCCAGAGGGGGTGGAGTTTTGATTGCGGTTCTGAAGAAATATCGTTCGCTGCGTCTGCCGCTGGAGAATGATGATCTACTTCTTGACCAACTGTGTGTGTCCGTGTTCGGCGCCTCTCAACTTGTCATTTATGCATCATATATTCCTCCCTCTAGTGCTGATGCTCTATATAAGGCGCATACTGATAATGTTCTAACTCTAGCATCTAAGGACACAACTAGTAACTTTTGCATTCTAGGCGATTTCAACTTGAGCAATATTGAATGGGCAAATATGGCCAACTGCGCTACTTTGTATCCCAAAAACATCAATACTTTTTCCGAATCGTACGTTGTTGACAATCTTTCGAGTATCAATCTTAGTCAGATAAATAGTTTTAAAAATAAGCTTTTTAGAATTCTAGGTCTTATTTTCATTAATGATAATATAAATTTTTCTTTACATGAATGCCTTGACCCCTTGTTGTGTCCTGGTCTTCACCATATTCCACTTATTTTACACTTGCAATTCTATGAATTTAAAAATATTGCGATGGATAACCAATCCCTTAGTTTTTGTATTAATAATAATTGTGATTTTAATGCCATCAATTCTCAGGTTTCCTTGGTGAACTGGGACTCGGTTTTTTCCGGGGTCAATGTAGATTTATGTTTTGATACTTTTAAGTAAATGAAATTTATTTAAGTATAATGCCGCCAAGAAATAAGAGTTTTTATAGAATTCCTTGGTATACTAAGGAATTAAAGAAGCTTAAGAATTCAAGGAATAAGTTCTATAAAAAATTTAAATTATCAAACTCTTTATCACATAAGAAAAAATATTTGGATTATTCAAGAGAGTTTAAGTCCCTGAGTAATATTCTTCATAGAAATTATGTTCAGAAATTTGAGCTTGAAATTAAATCGAACCCCAAGGCCTTTTGGCGGTACGTCAAATAAAAAAAAAATTGCTCTAGTATTCCGTCGGAAGTTGTCTATAACGGATTACATGCGAGGCTGCAAATCTGTTGCAGACTTCTTTAGCTCAAACTACGAGCCTGAAGTAGATTCTACTGAAGACAGCTGTTTGAACGTGAATGCTCCAATTGATTTTGGAGCGGTCTCCATTACTCTTGATGACGTGGTTGATGGCATCCAAAATTTGAAATCCTAAAAGCAGGCAGATACTGATGGTAAGGGCTAAGCTCAGGACCTTACCGGGGTCACACAGGGCGGATCGTGAACGGCCTACTCGGGTAGGTTAGCTGCGAATAACCAATAAGCAGTCCCAGATCAAGAGCGGCAGGAGACGAGGGCCTGATTTAAAAGATCAGAAATGCTTGATGAATCTCCTGTGTCCGGGCGAACAGATGCCGCATCCCAGGATTGAGACCAGTTAGATCCTGTTCATGGCATACTGGAGCATGTATACGATTAGTTCGATATTGGGCTGGCGAGAGCAGTATTCCGCCACTTTAGTATGCGAGGGTGACACCTCACAGAAATGGCTGGTGGGCTAATGCTGCAATCGCCTCCGTCTCGTTAAAACCCTGGCAGGTCTTCAAGTACGTTCAATACACGTCGCCATTTAGTTTGGCCGCACAGGTCCAGTTGAGATTTACTCCTGGTTTTGCGCTGTCTTGGCTCTGAACACAATATCCCATAAGGACTTGTGTCAACCCTCGCGATGGCCTGCTCCTTTGAGAGAAGGGAACTTCGGGACACTTAAAAGCGACTGTGCTACGTGTGGAGATAGCGGCTTGAAGCGGAGACCCAATTGATTGGAAATGAATAAAATAAAACAAATAAATGAAACCATCGTCGATGTTATGGAGGAAGAATGCAGCGCATTCAGGAAGAGCAGTAGAGTCGTGCGCTCCCCGCCACAAATTCCTCTGCAGGCAAATTCCGGCACCTCGAGCACGGAGAAAGCCGCCGACGTGGCGCAGAAGGCCACCTTGCCAAACGTCAACTCCCGGCAGCCGGGATAGTCGTCTTCAAACGCCGGCTGATGCAAACAGCATGTCACCGCAAGCTTGGGAACTTGCGAACACTAACTATAATAATAATAGTAGTAATAAGATTATTATTAATAATGGTAATAATAATAATGGAAATAAAGATAATAATGCACAGAAAACCTTACCAGATAATCAATGGAAAACGATTGGAAAAAGCAGAAAGCCCAAGCCAGGACCAGCGTCAGGTGAACCCTTGGTTAATAAGGGCGAGGCGACCAGCCGCAAAAAAAAGAAGAGGGTGAGAAAAACGAAGAGTCTCGCCAAATTAATCATTAAGCCAGCTGAAGGCAAAACCTATGCAGAGGTGCTGGGAACGATACGTGGTAAGCTTCAACCCGAGGAGACGGAGACCGTAATTCGATCTGTTCGGAAAACCCGCGAAGGCGGCGTGCTTATCGAACTGGAGCGCTGTGGCGACCACTCAGCATTTAAGGAAAATGTGTGCACTGCCATTGGCCAGCTTGGAGACGCCCGTATTCTCACTAGACGTTTACGTCTAGAAGTTCTGGGCATGGACTGCCTAACCACGGCCCCAGAAGTGGAGAACGCTATACGCGGGGAATTAGGAGACAAGATGAATGGCCAACTTCGCGTCTCTCTCCTCGCTGTAAACTCGCGTGAACAAAGAATGGCCGTGGTGGAAATCGACGAACTGCCAGGCCGGACTCTTATTGAAAAGGGGAAGTTGCGAGGAGGCTGGATTATCTGCCGTGTACGAGAGCGCGTGGATGTCCAAAGGTGTTTCCGCTGTCTGGGGTATGGCCACAAAAAGGCGGCATGCAAAGGCCCAGACAGAAGCAGTTCATGCTGGAAATGTGGTCAGCAGGGCCACATAGCCTCTGCATGTAAAGAAAGCCCAAGCTGCTACCTGTGCTTGGCAGGAGATGGACAGAAAAATGCCAATCACCTGCCCGGGTCGGGAGCGTGCAAGGCCTTCAGGGATGCCCTTGCTGAGGCTAAGACAAAGCTTGGGAGAATATGATTAAATTTATACAAGGCAATATGAACAGGAGTAGGGAAGCTGATGACCTGCTGGACCAACTGGTTCTTGAACAAAGAGCAGACGCTGTCATCGTCAGTGAACCCTATAGAACAAAGGAAACCTGGCATGTTGACCAATCAGGCTCGGCCGCGATATGGATTGCTAACCCCAACCATCGCGCAGAGAGCAGCGGGGTCGGACGCTGCTACGTCTGGGTGAAAATGGCGCAAATCACTCTGGTGAGCTGCTACCTGTCTCCAAACGACACAGTCCTTGTCTTCAGGGAAAAGCTCGAAGAGCTTGAAGACGAATTTCGCGATATAACCGGCCACATAATTGTTGCTGGAGATTTCAACGCAAGAGGCGTGGAATGGGGTATGCCCCAAACAAACACCAGCGGAAGACTGGTCCTTGAAATGGCAGCCCGCATTGGCCTGACCATCCTCAACACCGGATCGACCCCTACATATCGAAGGCCGGGTTTTGGATACTCTATCCCTGATATAACCCTGGTCTCGGAAAGCCTTCTTCGAAGGGCTGACAGATGGAGAGTGATGGAAGACCTGAGTGGTAGCGACCACAACTACATCACCTTCTAAGTCACTGACACAACGCGAGGGCAAACACGTAGTATGCCTAGCAGGAAACCAGGATGGAACCCGTCCAGGGTCGATGTTCGCAAGTTCGATACATCGCTCCAAGCAGATTCCCAAGGTATTTCACCCACAGCGGGAGAGATCCACAACAGGGAGTCTTGTACTAAGCTGGTCGAAGAAACCATGCGCTGCATTCACCGGGCATGCAAAGCCTCAATGCCACAGAGGAGAGCATGGTCAGGTAAAAAGCAGGTATACTTATGGAATGACCGAATTGCAGAGCTGCGAAGGGCCTGCCATAGAATGCGGAGACTCGCAACGCGCGCTCGTGGTAGACCTGAGGCGCTGACCAGAGCAGCAGCCTACAAAAGCGCTAAGAAAGCACTTGGGGCCGAGATACAGAAGAGTAAACGGAACTGCTGGAAAGCGCTATGTGACGAAGTAGATCGCGATCCCTGGGGCCATGGATACAAAATAGTGATGAAAAAGGTCCACACATCATCGCAAGCGATGGATGAAGCCCGAGTTAAGAATATAGTGGATGCGCTATTTCCCACACACCCACTAAGAGCAGACACAGTGTTCGTCGAGGAGCAAGCCGAGGCACCACTGTTTTCGACAGACGAGCTGAGCCTGCGAAGCATGAAAGCCGGCAAGATTCCAGGCCCAGATGGCATACCAGCGGAGGCAATCAGGTTAGCAGCGAAAACGAGCCCTGATCTCCTGCTTAACATGTACAACAGCTGCCTTAGGGCCCGGGTCTTCCCAAGCCAATGGAAGAAGGCGAGACTGGTGCTTATACCCAAGGGTAAAGGGGACCCAAACTCTCCTTCATCCTTCCGGCCACTCTGCATGCTAGGCACAGCAGGCAAGATGATGGAGAGTCTGCTCAAAATACGCTTGACGTCAGCCATAGAAAGCGAGGGAGGCCTTTCACCCCGACAACATGGCTCCAGGAAGGGACACTCAACCATAGGAGCAATTGGCGAAGTAGTCGAGGCGGTACACAAGGCCGACGAAGCCTGCCACCAGGCGCGGCCAATAGTGCTGCTAGTCACACTGGACGTCAAGAACGCCTTCAACTCGGCAAGATGGGACGACATGCTGGAGGCCTTGGAACGGTCATTCAAGGCTCCAACATACTTGCTAGATATGATCCGGGACTACCTCAGAGACCGTTGGCTTTTGTACGACACAACACAAGGTCAGAGAAACAGACGTATAACCGGCGGAGCGGCACAGGGGTCTGTACTTGGCCCGGACCTCTGGAACGCCACGTATGACAGTCTGTTGCGCACGGAAATGCCGGAGAGCGCCTTCCTTGTCGCCTTCGCGGACGACGTGGCCGCCGTCATAACAGCAAGAAACGTCCAGCTAGCACAGCTCAAGCTAAACCAGGTCATGCGCAACGTCAGTGGATAGATGAGCGATCACGGTCTGCAATTGGCTATAGCCAAAACGGAGATCGTGCTCCTCACCAGAAAACGGATCCCAACAATTATAAATATGATGGTCGGACCTCTACTCGTGACGACTTCTAGGTCTACAAAATACCTAGGGGTGAAGCTTGACAGCAAACTCACATTCTGGGTACACATCCATGGAGTATGTGAAAAAGCTGCGCAGAGCACGGTGGCTCTAAGCCGGCTGATGGCGAACGTGGGCGGCCCGAAGCCATGCCGCAAGAAGCTTCTGATGACAGCGGTCCAATCGGTGCTCCTGTACGGGGCAGAAATATGGGCCGCCGCATTAAAAGACAAAAAATGCCGGATTCAAATGTCTTCGGTCCAGCGCAGAGGGGCACTACGCATTGCTTCTGCATACCGTACAATGTCCGCGGACGCGGTCCTAGTTATTTCTGGCGTCATGCCAATTGAGCTACTCGCTTACGAGCGAAATGAGATTTACAATCTCAGTGCCGAGATAGGTCGAGCAGCTGCCGCGGCAAGGGCGCGCGAGCAACTGATCCAGCAGTGGCAACAAAACTGGAACGCGAGCACAAAAGATCAATGGACGCACTCCCTGATAGCCGACCTTCAAACATGGCTGAACAGACCACATGGGGAAGTCGATTTCTACCTGACGCAATTCCTCACCGGTCATGGTTACTTCCGAGAATATCTTCATAGAATGGGAAGGGTGGACTCACCGTTCTGTCACTACTGTGGAAACGTCGAAGATAACGTGTACCACACATTCTTCACCTGCGAACACTCCTTGATTTAGCGCAGAATGTTGGACGAAAGACACGGAGACATAACTCCGAACAACATAGTTGGGGTAATGATCTCCAGCGCAGAAAAGCGGGAAGCAGTTGTGAGATACGTGAAATTCGTACTCCGCTGCAAACGAGAGGACGGTTGTCTATTGAGGACACCCGAATGAAACGCCCCTACAAAAGAGCACCCCCAAGGCTCTAGCAGCGCGCTCCTGCATCTGAAGACATACAGAATTGCGGTGCCAGATGCGGGATTCTTGCGCGGGCGGTGGGAGTTTGGGTTTTAGTGGGTAGCCCAACACGCTTCGGTGGGAGTCCTACACTCGGGGAAGGTGGTATAGAGGTTAGCGCCCCCGGCCAGCGCATAAAGCATTTCCCTCTCCTACGAACAAAAAAACAATAAAAATAAAACCATTCTAAATATCTTTTATATGCCGATGACTTACAAATTTTCACTACGGTTACAAATCAGCTTGATTCTGTCAAGCTTCAATCCGATCTAAATAATGTTGCTGTCTGGTGTCGTTCAAATCAACTGCAGTTAAACATAAATAAGTGTTTTCCTGTCGCATTTTCTAAGTCTCGTTCCCCGATCCCCACTTCTTACTATATCTTTGGCTCATGTCTAAGCACTCGTAATGAAATGTCTGATCTTGGAGTTGTTTTCGACTCCAAATTTCTTTTTAATAGTCATCTAAACTATACTATAGCAAAGTCTTATTCTATACTAGCTTTTATTCGCCGTTTCAGCTCTGAGTTTACTGACCCGTACACTCTGAAACTACTCTTTACTTCTCTCGTTCGCTCTAAAGTAGAATATGCTGTCTTTATCTGGAGGCCATACCACAATTCCCATATTGAAAGGATTGAGCGAATACAAAGAAAATTCATACGTTTCGCACTCCGTTCAATTTAGTTTGTTGATCCGATTCCTTCATACACTGCCAGATGTCAGTTAATCGATCTTAAATCTCTAAAAACCCGAAGATCCAGTCTTTCGCTTACTTTTGTATATGATATTATTCGTTGGGCGATTGATTCTCCATTCCTACTTGAATGTATCTACTTTAATATCCCCACAAGAGACCTGCGTAATCATGAAATTTTTTTTCTAAATCGAGTTAGAACACTTTACGCTTCTAACGCACCTATTTATAGAGCGTTAAAACAACTTAATTTTCTCTCGTATTCATCAGATATCGATTTCTCTTTGTCAAAACCTAGATTTAAATCCATATTAAATGAAATTGTTTAATAAACTTAAACTAAATTAGTCTCTGAATAGTCTGTAAGAAAATGTACATTTTCTAGATTATTCTTAAATAAATAAATAAATATTGTAATAATTCATTTATTTTATCAACATAATTGGGTTTAAAATTTTTCAAACAGGTGGCAACCCTCCAATTTTTTGCGATATCATTGGTTCTGGTATTATACCGAACAATACAAAAAAAAAATTGTTGAAATCGGTTCAGTCGTTCTCGAGTTTTGACGACCGTGACATACGAACACAACATTTTTATATATATAGATAGAAGATAGATAATAGCTGTACCCTGCCCCGCTTTGCTGTGGCATATTCCTGTTATATGGATGATAAATTATTAACGAAACAAAGCATACGTTTCATATGTGTTTGGTTATGTAATAAGTACTTGTGTGCACACAATATTTGTTGTTTTTTTCATTCTCTGCATTGATATCAAGGATATCTGGTTTGCCGAAACGGGAACACGCAACATCTGAGAACCAATCCGCATCTCAATCTAAACCACACTTTTCCAAAGGTTGACCTTGAGTATTATTGATTATGATTCCGAATGCCAATCGAATTGGAAATTGCAATCTTTTAAATCTAATGGTGTATCGGCCGGAATTATGGGAATTCTTCACCTTTGAAAGGCCACGTAAAAATCTTTGCTTACACTACGTTCTTCATCAATTTCTTAACTGCGAGTCTCGTGCCGTTTTGGCTGATGAATATTCCGCAACGTAATAATTTGCACAACTATTTTCAATTCAGTATGTGGGGTCATCCCTGGAAGATCAATCGAGTTCAAAAATTCCGTTGGATAATTAAATGATTCGTCTCTTTCCACAACGGTGTTCATCGACGTATATGTTTAAGCGACTTATGCATCAACAAAGAACAGCGAACACCCACAAGCTTTTATATTGCATTTCCCGCATAAACCAAGTGCAGGGAACAGACACACTCACAGCTGTTAAAAGTAATTCGCTCGTTCTTAATTGGGTATGCATTTTTTATGCAATTCTCAAATATCTCTTCGCTGAACTTAGTAAAGTGACAAGTCGCTGGCATTTTCAGCTATGGTCAACACTGATCCAGCTTGGCTATCCGACGGTGCTTTGAGCATCACACACACTCCACTTCCGGAGTAATTTTTGGCACGGTATTAAGATACTGCTTACAAACCACACTGTGGCTCTGCCTGAATGCATCCCTGGATAAATCCCAGCTCATTGCACAGCAGCCTACGGCAGCTAGAGCATGACTTCTCCAATGGAGTCCCCCAATGAATACACTGTGAAAGGGTCACATCTTGCGCTACCGCTTCATCGGCCTGCCCGCATATCTCTCTCTCTCTCTCTCTCTCTCGCATATCAGGTATATGGAGTGAATGGCTGACTTGATATGCACCTATAAACCATACGGGCTCATTGAGCTCGATATATAAACACTCGCAAATGTAATCCTTACCTCCTCAACTACTCTAACTCGACCACAACTCTAAACCTGGTCTCCCGCTCTCCCTAAGCTAAACAGTTATTTCCTCACTTTGAATGCTGGATTGAATATCATTAGTGGTATTCACCAAAGTGAGCAAGTGGCCTGGCCGTCTGGTAAGAGGGCAGACCAGCTCAAGCAACGACTGTTGTCAATACCCCTCTTATTCTTTCGATCAGTTCACCTTTCGATGTTCCTAAGTTACAAAAATTATCAGGCAGTAAAATTCGCCTTAATCTCTCGTTGGCTGGCAGCTTTCCATTCCCAATGTCCAGTCTTTGTCGCGAGAATACCTCGGCTGCCGTGTATATATGTTCGTCTTGTCACAATGCTGACTATTTCAGGAAAGCATTTATCTATTGTTACTCAAGAAATTAAAGATAATGTGTGCATAAAATCCTCTGAGAGCAATATCAATGCATTCCCGAATGGCTGAACCTTTCCATGCAAATCCCACGACAATCGATCAAACCTCAAGCAGTTTTTTATGTGCCATCTTGCACTCATCCCATATAATTATTTTAAATTTTGTTCTGGATATATTGCAAGTGGGAGTTTCGAAGATTTATATCTTCACTGGCAGGTTAAGAGCTGAATTAGCAATGTTTCCACCTGGTAGCGATTCCAGGCGAAGCGATAGCTAAGGTTATGTAATTTTTTGAACGAACCGTTGGCATAATCACTCTGATAAGGAATGTTTTAGTAGTTCCTCCTGGCGCATCAAGAAGAAGGTCCCCTAACTCGGTCAATTATCATTTGCATATTCTTTCTCTTATTTGGCGCTGTAAATGCCTAAGCCATTTTGGCCGAGATCGACAAAGAACGCCAGTCTTTTCTCTCTGTACCAACTGACGACAATTGGAAATGCCACGTGAAGTCAAGTCCTTCTCCACTTGGTCTCTCCCTCTTCCTCTGCTACCACCAGTGGATTGCAAGTTGAATACTTTCAGAACTGGAACGTCGCTTTCCGTCTCATCGAATGTTGTCATTGTCTAAGCTTCTGCGCCATTTACCAGCTCGGACATGATGACTGACTTATAGAAAATGGTTTTTGTACGTCCAGCGAGAACTTTACTCCCGAATTTCCTATTCAGTCCAAAGTTCCAATTGTTGGCAAGAGTGATTCTGTGTGGGTTTTCCATGCTGATATTATAATCGGGGTTAATGCTGGCTCCCAAGTAAACGAAATTCTCTACTTTCTCGAAATTACAACTGGCAACAGGGATGTGGGTGTCAAGGCGGGAATGCTCTGACTCTTGTCTTCGTTGATCACCAAACTCAATCGCTTTGCTTCGAAGTTTTTGTTACCGATGATATCGATGTCATTGGCATACGCCAGAAATTACACGCCCTTGTAAAAAATTGTTTGGGCATATAACAGGAGTTCACAATAGTAATAGTAATCATAATCATAATAATATTATCTATTGTTATTCAAAATTTCTTTACTCGCAATATACTTAGTAGGCTTTGGCGACCGAACGAAATTGTTTATGATTAAAATTTAACTGTTTTATAATGTAAAGGAATGGTGACAACAATTTTAAGTTTTCATTATTTCATTTCATAGGATATTTTTATGTTTTCGTTACGCTTTTTATCATTTTTTCATTTATATCAGCAGCTTTTTATTAATTTTTTTCATTGCGTTATTTGTATACCAAATCTGCATTGATAATATGATCACGTCGTTTGATAAGATATTGTAAATTCTCTCTTTTTTTAAACTGTCTGGATTTGGATAAGAGAAAACATTAAAAAAAATTCTCTGATAAAGCTTTCCCAATCACTTTCCGTTTCGAATCAGTTATGTAATATTTCATTTAATTTCAATATTTTCAGTTTACTTTTACATATTGCATAATCCTATTTAGAATATTGGCCAATCAAGACTTCTCAAATACCATTCGTTTGGTACCCATATTGTAACATTTCATTGATTTCATCAATTTAATTGAGTTAAATTTCAAACAGATGGCAAACCTCCTCAAACCTATTTTCGACTGTAAGTCGTCTTAAAACTATTTAGTTTGATACCCACATTGCAATAATTCGTTTATTTAATCCACTTAACTGAGCTAAAATTTTCAAGCAGGTTGCAACCCCCCTCAAAAATATTTCCAGCAGTAATGTTTTTTAAACCTCTTTAATTTGATACTTGTATTGTAAAAAGTTATCTATTTTATCTATTAAATTTAGTTAAATATTCAAACAGGTAACAACCCTCCTCAAAAATATTTTAGGCCGTAAGCCTTCTTAAAACTCTAAAGTTTAATACCCTCCTACAAAATATTTCCAGCAGTTATCTTTCTTAAACCTCTTTTATTTAATATCTATATTGTAATATATCATTCTTTTATCAATTAAATTGCGCTAAATTTTTTAACAGATGGCAACCCTCCTTCAAAATATTTTCACCTGTGAGCCTTCTTTAAACTCTTTAGTTTGATACCCACATTGTAATATTTCATTTACTTTATCAATTTAACTGAGTTAAAATTTTAAAATAGGTGGCAACCCTCCTAAAAAATATTTCCAGTAGTTGTCTTTCTGAAACCTCTTTAATTTAATATCTATATTGTAATATATCATTTAGTTTATCAATTAAATAACGCCTCCTCAAAAATATTTGCAAGAGTTATCTTTCTTAACCCTCTTTAATTTGATACCAATATTGTAAGATTTCATTTATTTTATCAGTGTAATTTAGTTAAACTTTAAAACAGGTGGCAACCCTAATCGCACATATTTTCGGCTGTAAGCCTTCTCAATATAATTGGGTTTAAAAATTTTCAAATAGGTGGCGGTTCAGCCGTTCTCGAGTTTTGACGACCGTGACATACGAACACACCATTTTTATATATATAAATTCAAGGCCTTTAAGGTATAAGTTCGTTAATTTGGTATTTAAGCCTCTTACATTTTGGTAATAAATACTTAAGGCAGATTTAATAATTAGTTTTTTGATTCAGTGTTATGACGGGGAATATTAGCTAAGTTATTTCCCTTTTTGGGCCTATATTCGAATTCACGAACGAAAGCTCCGGGGGGCCAAAAAGAACTACTAAGCAGCGCATTAAAGTTATCTAAATTTACGTAAATTTTAAATGAAGCAATATTTCTTTCGTATTTAAAATTAAATTTTCTGATTCTTAAGTCGACAGTTGTAATTTTTTATGAGATATAAAGCTTTATATCGTCTTCGGTAGTGTCTCTCGACAATCTAGAGACAAAGATTGACTTCTTTGGTGGAACTACAACTAGTTTCCTTGTATCAGACTGGAGTACCGGCGGAAGGGGTTGAGTTACAGCGTTAGTATTTGAGGATAGGGAAGGCGGTGGAGGCTTTGAAGATGATGCCACCACTTCAATGGGGGAAGGGGAAGATACTTCAGGCTCGTTATTATCCGAAACAGATTTCGTTACACGTTACAATTCCTTCATTTTCTGCAGGAGCGTCATTAGGTAAACTGCATTTCCAAAGATTTTTTCAAACTAAATAGCGATGAGGGATATTTCACCCACCGGTGATTAAAAAAAAAACGCAATAACCACAACGCTCAACACTAATATTACCATTCACAATCACGTTTACTTTCAAAATTGCAATTCAGAATTTCGTTTTGTACCAAATCTGAAATGTAGGTATGTCCATTTACTTAACGCAATAAATGTAGGTATGTCCATTTACTTACTTAAATCAAAGTGCCAGAGACTTCAGCGTTTTGTACAAAAAGTGTTTTTGATGTTGAAATTGTACTTAAAATCGGTAAATTGTTCTTTTGTACTTTTTAAAACTAATTGTACTGAAAAAGTACAATTGTACTTAAAATATAAACACTGCTCTGTATGTATGTACTTACTTTCAATCTAGCTGTACGCAGAAGCCAACTCGTCACAACATACTTTTCGGACGGCCGTTCTCAGAAATTTTGCGGGTCCGTCACCACTGTTTTTGCAATGAATTCTTTCTGAAGAAGTGATCGAAAAAGACTCAGTAAGTGGTTTTTATTAAAGTAATCTTCCAAATGCTAGATGGGTCGTCACTGTTTTTGATTATTCGAAGACAGTGCATTGGACAATTCGGTCACGTCTTGGTTAATTTGGGAAAAGGGACAATACATAATCGCAAAAAAAGTTCCCAAATTAGCTGCTATAACTTCTACCGCTTAGACTTTGTTGCTTTTTCCATTTTTCCTCACAAAAGCCCAATAACATTGCTTAAAAATAAATATTATTACGCCACAATAATAATAACAAAAAGTAATATATTTAGAATAACTATTCAAGAATTTGTAATCCTAATTTTCATGAGTATTCAGAATCATGCAAAATTTTCTGGATTACAAGTCATCAAAATGTAATCGTAATCCTAAGTGCCCAGCTCTGTTTAGAAACCGCAATCCGATTTTTAAAATACCGATAACTCATTTAATTTCAGTTTTCATTTTGATTTCATAACGCCATTTCTAATACTATTTTTCAAAATGTTTAATGAGTATTTCTTAACGTTCTTACAGATAACAAGATTAATTTCGTCATATACGCAGAATTTAGTCAACCATTACAACATTCTTGAGAGAATCGTGAGTCTATTAGAAGACTTTGATATATCGAAGGAGGTAAGTATTTAATAAATAAATATTGTTAGTGTTATATTTATAAATTTAAGTAGGACTAATACTTCAGTCACATATCCACGAAGATCAGGCTTAACTTCCAGAAATTTTCCTCGAAAATCTCATGGAAGTTATGTCATAACTAACTTCCACAATAATTAGATCGCCGGAGAGGGGGAGCGCCATCCATTATCTATATACATAATACGCGAAGGCATTTTTTGTTCCGCATAAAAGATCTGCACCGTTCTTTCGATTTACAAAAATGCGCTTGGGCTGTAGATGTGCAAATTGGTTTTGCTGCCACCTTTTAAAAAAATTATATTAAAATTATTTAAAAAAGTAAATCAATTTTATAAACTGGGTTTCAATCGAAATGTTTTGAAAAGCTTTGCTTCTTAGCTCAACTAGAGAAGGGTTGCCACCTGTTTAAAAAATCATGTTAGGTAAGATAATTTATTATATAATATATAAATATATGCGAAGGGATTTTTTCTCCAGTATAAAAGATCTGCACCTTGATCTAGTTACTACCGGACTAGTTGGTTTTTCGCGATAAAGACCTAGTACTGAACTAGAAATTTGATCCTCTAGTCCGCGGTTTCCCTGCAGGATGGGAAGACTTTTCTATTACTTCTACTACTGACGACAATGCATATGTATATGTATATGTGCAATTATAGCGTAATTTCTTAGAAAAGCGAAAAAACATCTTCCATACAACATCCTAAACAGTTTTCAGGCTGTTGTGAGTGATCGCGAGTGGAGCACCCGCATTGTTTATCTCATTTATGTAGGTGCCCACCCAAAACTCTTACAAAATAAAATTTTATGAAAAACGTACGTATTTACGAAATATCTGGTATTCAGGGAAATCCCAACTAAACCACACAACTCCGCACTTAGCGAAATGCAGTTTGAAGAAAAATTCACTACCTGCTACAACTCTAAAATGGACGAAATCATGTGCTCCATTTCCGTAAATATCTCTAAAGCATACTAATAGTGGAAAATAAACAAAAGGTAGGTAGAAAGATGCTGCAATATTGTATCTACATACATACTTCAGGCTAAAAGGCTCACAAGTAAATTTTTTCGTCTTTCCAAGGTCGTAGTAAAACCAACGCTTAGCTATTATTTGATTATTGCTGCAAAATTTTTGCTCATTCTGCGCTCTTCAGTAAATAACTATGCACTTATATAAGTACATGCATATAGATCACACTATCCCACACATGCGCTTGTGTGCGAAGCAGCGAAGTTTTGCTCAACAGGCAGTGCTCGGACTTTGCCACATTTGTGGAATAGATAACACTTTTTTTTTTGCTAAATTACATTTCTGCTACTTCTACCACCGTAAACTAAAAAACTTTCAGATCTTGAAACTTTTTTTTTTAATTTGTTCATTTGCGCATTAATGAATGGGCATTTTCTACAACAAAAAACAACATTCCATGCTGCGACGTCGACACATGTATGATATGATCGCCTTCGTGCGTCTTACGATAATTGACGATTGACTGATGCTTTGCTAGCACTTCGGCAAAGCAAATCAAATCAGTTGCTGCTGAGACTTCGCTGCGCAACTATTCAAATAATACACACATAAAATGTTTCGGGAGGAATGGGAAATAATATTTTTTTGCATAGAAAACATGGATGGGTGTGCGCAATGCGTGATCTGCTATCGCGTTATGAGTCGCAATGTTATGTTTTGTTAAAAAAGAGATTACAAACTGTGTCATAGTCATTTTGAAAAGGTGAAAGAGGGTGATCGAACACTGAAGCTTTTAGAATTAATAGCAGCGTTCTTTATTAAATTTAT